>NW_021940920.1:352892-393079 GCF_004337985.1 Pyricularia pennisetigena | reverse complement strand
GAGTGTCCTTACGCGACCTCCATTGTAGTCAAGCGACAGCGATGGCTTGGCGGGGTTGACTACTAGCTTGCCGGCGACGGTGGGCACGATCTCGGCGGGCGGAATGTGTCGCAGGCCGGGACCGAGGCGGAGTGGCCGTTTTGGGTGAGTTGGGATTAGGGAGGGGTCGATTGCCTCGCCGGGGAGGACGAATGGGCGTTCTGTCGCCGTCGCCATTTGTGTTGTGGTTGGCCACGCACTGGGGATTTATGAAGCAGCTGTTCCCATCATATGTGTCTTTAGCTTCAATAAAGCAGGTAGTGCATGCGGGAGGTACTGTAGCTTTGCGCAAACAAAAATGCACCTGCTGTTGAGGCGTCATCCAATGAAGAACTGGATCGGCCCAAAGCTCTCTTTTTTTTCTGTGCAGCGGCGCGTCAAAGTGGGGCACGTTTCTAACAAGGGTATTCCCTGCTCCGCGCTAGAAATTTTTGGAGGGCGGGAGGCTCCACGAAATTTTTGAATCGCCAGAAGAGGCTCTGGCAATGTGAAAACCAAAAGCCCCGCCAAACAGAATACTCGGAAAAAAAGAAACAGATAATAGATTGTTTCCAATAGCGTCTGCAATCCGGTTCGCAAACACCATACACAAACTCAAAAGAACCCAAAAAAAAATCACATATCCCATCAGGGCTTTCCAAATGAGCGAAAACGGCACAAAAGGCGCTGTTGCGCCTGAGGACCGCGTGGTCATTGGCATCACTTTTGGCAACTCCAACAGTTCGATTGCCTACACCGTCGACGACAAGGCCGAGGTCATTGCGAATGAGGATGGAGGTTAGTGCGACTGATACCTGACCGAGCTCCTTGGATCGAAGTGCCTCAAGAGACTACACACCACATATTTCATTGATCTAACCGACAAGCTTGCTCTTCCAGACCGTCAGATCCCCACGATACTATCATACGTCGATGGCGAGGAGTACTATGGCGCTCAAGCAAAGGCCTTCCTCGTCCGCAACCCCAAGAACAGCATCTCCTACTTCCGTGACTTTCTAGGTCAAGAGTATGTCTCAATAAAAACTCACACGCTACCGAATTTTCGACAATATAGCTGACCCATACTCTAATCCCACCCCCCGCAGCTTCAAGTCGATCGACCCTACCCACTGTCATGCCTCAGCACACCCGCAAGAAGCGAACGATACTGTCTCATTCACTGTGAAGGATAAGGAGGGCGATGAGGAGTCGACGGTGCCCGTTTTAGAGGTCGCCACCCGTTACCTGAAAAGACTGACGGGGTCTGCTTCTGATTACCTTGGCAAGAAGGTGACTTCGGCCGTCATCACCATCCCTACCAACTTCAGCGACAAGCAGCGCGAGGCCCTGATTGCTGCTGCCAACGCTGCCGACATCGAGGTCCTCCAGCTTATCTCGGAGCCCACTGCTGCGGTTCTGGCCTATGATGCCCGTGAGCAAGGGGTTTCGGACAAGATTGTTGTAGTCGCCGACCTGGGCGGCACCAAGTCCGATGTGGCCGTTATTGCCTCGCGGGGTGGCATGTACACCATCTTGGCAACGGCCCACGACTACGAGTTTGCTGGTGTCGCTCTCGACAAGGTGCTCATGGACCACTTTGCCAAGGAGTTCATGAAGCGCCACGCCGGCGTCGACCCGCGCTCCAACCCCAAGTCGCTCGCCAAACTGCGTCTGGAGTCGGAGAGCACCAAGAAGTCTCTCAGCTTGGGCTCCAACGCCTCTTTCAGCGTCGAGTCGCTGGCTGAGGGCTTTGACTTCTCTTGCACAATCAACCGGCTGCGGTACGAGACGCTCGCCCGCTCCGTCTTTGAGGGTATCAACCGTCTTGTCGAGAGCGCTGTCAAGAAGGCCGGTCTTGACGTTCTTGACGTTGACGAGGTCATCCTCGCTGGTGGAAGTGCGCACACACCGCGCATTGCTTCCAACCTGGGCGCCATCTTCCCCGAGTCTACCAAGATCCTTGCCCCCAGCACAACCCCGACTGCCATCAACCCCAGCGAGCTGCAGGCCCGTGGTGCTGCGCTGCAGGCTAGCCTGATCCAGGAGTACGAGGCCGACGACATTGAGCAGAGCACGCACCCGGCCGTCACCACGGTCAAGCACATCACCAACGCCATCGGCATCGTCACGCTGGAGGGTGAGACCGAGAGCTTCACGCCTGTCGTGGCGCCCGAGACGGCAGTGCCTGCTCGCCGCACCGTCAGGGTCGCCGCCCCCAAGGATGGCGGAGATGTCCTGATCCGCGTTGTCGAGGGTGGCACCCACATCAAGGTCACGCAGCCTGAGCCCAAGCCCCCGAAGGCCAAGGCCAACGGTGTCCAGGTTGAGGACGCCAAGGAGAGCGACGATGAGGACTCGGACGATTCCGACGAGGAGTCCGAGGAGGAGGATGAGAAGCGCGAGAAGGTCTGGAAGATTGGTGACGTGCTCGCCGAGGCTGCTATCAGGGGTGTCAAGAAGGGCGGCCAGGTCGAAGTCACGATACAGGTCATGGCAGACCTTGGCGTCACCGTCACTGCGAGGGAAGTAGGCGCCCAGGGTGGTGTCAGGGGTACATTGTGATGATTCAAGTGATGACTATTCTAGACTTTTGCTAAGGTGACTGCTAAAGGGGGGGGGAAAAAAAATCAAAGCTATAAAGTTATAAACTGGGGCGAATTCTTTCTCTTCTTTTTTCGGGCCTTAGTGGGAGCTTATAGATTTATTAACACGATATACGGGGGCATATAAGCTGTCGTCAACCTTTCAAGTTTCTTCTTGCCTCGTTTTTACTTTTAACGAAAATGCTTTGGTTTTCATGGCCTGGCGTATTGATCGAATTCGGTATCATGACAATGTACTGGATTACATATATACCTACCTGCGTACGTGCTTCCGGATTTGAACTGCCTATCTATTCGCTCGTCGGCTTGTTCACCTGGGCACGCTTAAACCAGTGCCATGGTAGATTTTCTACTCAATGTGTCTTTAGTCTAGTCTGAGGTTCTGAATTTAGAAACTCGGTTGAGTCAGTTTAAAAAAATCGACCTATAGCTCGCCAAATCCTGGGAGCGAACCACCAGAGGCAGCAGTTTCAATGAGATGGAAACGCTCCTGCCTGCCGTAGACCCAATCCCAAGTTTTGGTCTCGTCGTTCCAGTAGACGTCTTCCTCGAGCGGAAAGACGAGCGTGGCGTTGCGTTCGGGGATCCAGTGCTCTGCCAGGAGCTCGACGCTGTAGTATGTGTTTTTCAGGAGAGGCAGGTCGCCGAGGATCGGGACGCCGTCTTGTAAATTGGTCATTCCTGTTGTTTGTTTTGGATTTTTTTTTTTTTTTCGAAATTGCTAGTCAGCACGTTGTGGGAAAAGCAGATAATAGCCGCTAGGGAATCCGGGCAGAGAGGGACAGGTAGGTAAAGAAAACCCCCCATTCTATCAGCAGCGAGCGCATCTTACCTATTAAAGTACCGGCGGAGTGACCCCAGTCCCCGATAGGATGACAGTAGACCTTGCCGGCAATGCCTTCTTGCTTCATGCGCTGCAGGGAGCTCTTCAGGATGTCGTTTCCGGTGCTCCCAATCTTCATGTTCTGCCTCACAATGTCTTGCATCCTGTTGGCCTTACGCAGGCCCTCCCGTAGGCTGGCGGGGACGTCATGCTCCGTCTCGCCGGGCCTGAGGACGTATCCCAAGTGCTGCGTGTCTGTGTTCAGCCCTAACGCCGAGACGCCAAAGTCGACATGGAGCAAGTCTCCATAGTTGATGACCTTTTCCTTGTTGGCCCTAGTCGTTTCGCCGTTGTCTTGGGACAAGAAGCCGAACCCCTCTTCGACGATGCTGACGTCCGGGTGGAACCAGGTCGAGTACCCCAGCGCCTGCGTCTTCTCGCGGAACCACCACTCGAGGTCGGCCGTGGTGGTGACGCCGGGCCGGACGACCTCGGCGCTGAACCCCTCGCTGACGAGAGCCCAGGCCGTCTCCATCAGGCGGCGGTACCAGGCCGTCCTGCCCTCGACCGTCGAGGCGATGTACTCGACAGCCAGCATGGGCACCGTGACGAAGCGGTCCGTCCACGCCGTGCCGTCGCCGCCATCCCCGGACCCGTTCAGGTGCCGCCTGAAGGTCTCGAGCTCGCCCGCGTGCAGACCCGAGGCGAACGCGACCTCCTCGGCCGCGTTGATGGCGATCCTGGCCGGCCGGTGCCGCTCCAGCACCTCACGCAGCTGGGCAAAGAGCACGTCTGGCCTGTTTTCGATCCAAGTGTACGACGTCCTCTCAGTTGGGCCCTGCTCCTGCTGCTGCTGCTGCTGCCCCGTCGACGACGACGACGACGATGACGACGAGAGAAACAGCTCCAGGGTCCGCCGGCGGGCGCTAAACTGCTCCTTGCGCTTGAGGGACCAAAACACCGTGTCCTCGGCGTACTCGCGCTGCGACACCAGCCAGGCGTCGACGCCGTGCTTGGCCAGCAGGCCCGGGATCAGCGCGCGGCGCTCGGCGGTCCAGGCGTCCACGAGAGCGGCCTGGTCACGCAAGGGCGGCAGGGGCTGGTAGGTTGGTTGTTTTTGTGCCGTTGTTGCCGCGGCTGCAGTCGACGCTAGCAGCAGAGTGAGGGCACGGCCGAGATGCGTAATCATGGTCGGGGCGTGCATTGTGTTTTTTTTTTTTTTTTTTGTATTGTGTAGCTTCTAATTACATAATTAAGAAACAGCAGCGATCATGCCCAAGCGACATCATTCGGGAAATCATCTGAGATAATTACGACCTTTATCCGATTGAGTTGGAAGTGTGTAGCGGAAACTGGGTCCGATGCGATCGGACCTGTTGGCAGCCGATAGATAGGAAGCGGAAACCCTAACCCGACAAGGAACAGAATACCCAGGTACGTCATATACATATATATGTATATATATATGTATATATATATAAAGGGACATGATTACGCAAGGTAAATAGACAAGTAAATAAAGTTTGGTTTCATTCTCATCCGACTATGCATATTCCCAAATCCATTTCTTCAGCTCGTGATGCTGGCTTTCTTCTAACCACAAATACGATAGAAACCAAAACTGACGCAAAGGTCAAGAGACAAGAAAAAGAAAAAGCGATAGCCTCTGTCTGGGATCGCCAAGAAAATATAGTCCAAAAGAAAAGAAGAGAAGAAGAAAAAAAAATGAAAGAGACAGGAGCCTTCAGGCCCAAGAAGATACAAAAATATATATACTTGACAGGAAAAGAGAAACCCCTCGCCCTTTTTCTTCATGTTTTGTTTGCAGCGTTTCCAAATCATACAAACTCAAACCCTTGCGGAGGGGGGCTCGTTTATCCTCGTACTAGAAAACACTCGAGCCGTATTAGGAATGTGACCAGCTACCGCGAGTCCACGTTTGAATCCTCATAACTTGCTTTGCCGTCCATTTGTCCCGTGGTCTCCCTCGTGCACGCTGCCCGGCGTGAGAAAAGAAAAGAAAAAAAAAAGCCACAATACAAAACCCACGGCTTTCTGTGTTGAAATGAGGGGCGGGGAGGGAGGGACCTACTCCGTTTCTTGTTTTGCTTGTTTGGGAAAGGAGTTGTCTACAAGGCGATGCCGGCTCCCTCCTCGTCAAACTTCTTACCCGTGGGCAACGGGGGGTCGAGACGACCGGCGGTCCACATGCGGATGCGCTTGCCGTAAAAGTAGACAAAAGGCAGACCCAGACATGCAACCCCAAGCGCGATTGAGTAGATGCCAAAGCTCTTGAAGAAGCCGAGGTCTTGTACCCAGTCGACGGCCTTGAAGGACATGATGAAACCGATGATGAGACGGAAGGAGGCGACGTTGATGAGGACGGGTCTGTTGTTTTTGGGAGAAAAAGAGAAAAAAACGAGTTAGTCATGTCCCGAGTGAGATGGGTAAAAAGAAAAAAAAAAGTAGGTGAAGGACGACAAGAAACATAAAAAAAAAAAAAAGAAAAAAAAACTTACCCAGCATAGTTTGGATAACTCTCGACGAGGTATACGGCAAACAAGGCGTTGGCAGTCAAGAAACTGAAGCCGATGAAAAAGATACCGACCAGGACGACGATGCCCGGAAGCCTGTTGATGTTCTGACCGGCATATCCAAACACGATGGGACCGATGATGCCGCAGATCAGGGGGAAGATGAGCGAGATGAGATGGGCCTCGGGCTCGCGGCGACCCCCGTTTCGGCGGGCGTGCAGGTTGCTGATCCAGTCGGCCACGTAGCCGCCAAAGAACCAGACGAAGGGGCTGGCGATGACGATGGGGATGACGGCGAAGCCCAGGGTCTCGAACTTCCAGCGCGCGGCGATGAGCAGGCTGGACCCGACCTGGCCGGCGGCTCCCTGCATGGAGATGAAGATGGAGTTGACGATGATGACCCAGAAGACGTTGGGGAAGAGGGTGGAGCGGGCCGTGTCCCAGATGGAGGCCGAGGCCAGGCGCCACTCGTAGCTGACGTTGAGGATGCCAAAGTCGGACTTGTTGGTGCGCGGGCCGTAGACGGCCGGGTCGAGGCGGGGACGCGTCTCGCCGGGCCGCAGCTCGTAGATCTCCTTGCCGGCCAGCTCCTCGACGCTGCGGATCCAGCGCGTCTCGGGGACGAAGAGCACCAGCAGGATGAAGGCGAAGACGCCGACCGACGACGTGATCCAGTACAGGAAGCGCCAGCCCTGGTGCGCCACGATCGAGGGCGAGCCGATGCCCAGGCTGACCACGATGAGGCCCTGCGACGCGCCGATGAGCGAGATGGCCTTGTTGCGCTGGTGGATGAACATCATGTCCTGGACGATGAGCGGGATCAGGGCCTCGACGGCGCCGGCCCCGAGACCCTGGATGCAGCGGGCCGCCAGGTGGCTGTACAGGCCGGTCGAGGCGCCCGCCCAGAAGCCGCCGCTGAAGGCGCAGACCGCCGACAGGAGCAGCATGGGACGCCGCCCGACCGCGATGGACATGGGCACCATGATGTACGACGCGATGCCGTTGACGAGGAGCGGGATGGACGCGAGCAGCGACACCTGGTCGATGGGCGGGCCGCCGAGCCCGGCCAGCAGCTTCACCGGGTTGAGGTTGACCTCGCCCGGCGGCAGGATGGCGCTGATGTCGATCTGGCCCAGGATCTGCGGGTTGATGCCCGCGTACTCGAGCACGAAGACGGGCACCAGCGCCCCGATGATGAACTCGGCCGACAGCGCCAGCGCTCCAAAGAAGCACAGCGCCGCGATGGCTGTCCACTTCCTCCACTCGGGCAGGTTCAGCGGGTCCTTGGGATCTGGCGTCGGCATGGGCACGTATCTGATCTGCCCCGTCGTGCTGAAGAGCCGTGATGTGCCCACCACATTGTCCTCCTTGGGCTCGTTCCTCAACCTGATCTCGGTCAAGTTCTCGGTCGAGTCTGTCGGCATCGACGACATCCTGTAGGGTCGACTTATGTTCTTGTTGGACCTTCCAACATCCGTCGACTTTTCTGGAAAGAGAGGCATGGTGGGCAGATTTTTTAACTTTTTTTTTTCTTTCTTTTTTTTTCTTTTTCTTTTTCCCCCAGTGCCTGTCAAAGGCTGTGGATGTGGTGGGGCAAGTAGCTTTCTAGTGCGGAGCCCCCTTGTGGTCTCTCTTTCTATTATTAAAGGGCCTGTTGCTCGTGTTGTTGTTGATGTTGTTGGTTAATGTGATGGTGCTAGGCGACTAACAAAGCACCCTAGTCCTTCCTTGGCGACTCTGATTTAATCTTGTTATAGGGGCCTGTGCTTGGCCTTCGGGTCGAGCTAACAATCTCTGACTGGGCTCGCAGTCAAGATGTGGTGGTAGTACATGAAAGAGTGGTGTGAGTGAGAGGACCAGTACAAGTTTTCTACAAATCGGGCTGGTGAGAAGATTTGGGGGGACACTAGTAGTCTATATCTACGTCAGCAACAAACCAGTAAAAGAGATCAGAAAAAAAAAAGAAAAAAAAAAAAAAAAAAAAAAAAAAAAAAAAAAAAAAAAAAAAAAAAAAAAAAAAAAAAAAAAAACACAGGTGGTAAGCCTCCGGTAGCAAGTTTCATCAGAACAAGGTTTGCTTTGACGGACAGCTAGCACACAGCACTAGACCCTAAGAGCCCAGTCCCTCGGGAGCCACAGTGCATGCATCACACAAAAAAAGTAGAGACGGGGATTTGTTCACCAGTCATACGGAGACGATTCATTGCCGAAAGCGAGTTAGCACCTCTCACTCTCTCGTTCTTGATACTGTTTCCCTATTCGTCTCCTCTGGGTGCTAGTGGCTTCTTGGGGGGGATATCGTCTTTTTTTTTCTCTTTTTTTTTTCCGTCTGATAATATCAAGTACTGCATCCCTGACCAGTCTGAGACCTCGTGCGAGCGCGGGAAGTGCACAGCAAACAAACACGAACACTGGATATCCATCTCAGCCAAGCTCGACATGACCTCCCCTCAAAGCGAGCAAAAGCCAAAACAAACATCAGCCGAATGTGAGAGGTGTTGTATGATGGAGGACCGGGTGTGTTTGGGTGGCCATATCCTCCTCCCCCCAAGCCCGAGAGAGGTCCTCGGTCTGGCTTGGCCTCTTGTCTAACACTCCACGCGAGTGGTGCAAAGACACTTTTGCCTTGTCCTCTTTTTCTTTTTCTTTTTCTTTTTTTTTCCTTTGACTGACACGCCCAGGAGAGCCCGGTAGTCTCACACCGTGTATAGTAGGATGAAGATAGAGTGCTGTAGGGGGGGGGAGAGCAAACAAGCCGTGGCAAGCTTAGAGCCAGATCAAGCCCCTAATCCTTGTCAACGACCACGGATCCGGGGTAACTCGAAACATGGATGAATTAACAGACGTGAGCTCAATGCAAAAGTCAAGCATATCTTGACCACTGCCTGATTTAATTGACTTTTCGTTTAGTTTTTTTTTTCTTTTTTTCTTCGTATTTACCTGAAGATGCGGCGTCGTGACTGAGCTCTAGAGAAAAAGGAAAACAAATGTGCCAGCCATGATCCCTGGAGAGTGTTCCAATTATGACTTTGCCGATCCCTGTCATCGGGAACATTGCTATTTTCAGCGGCAACCCCCGGATTGGATTGTCTTATTTTCTTTTGGGGCGGAGAGGCTTGAAAGGCAAAGATCTAACCTAGATTAGGATTTCTGGCTCAAGGGGACAGCGGTTGTCCGCGGCATCTTGGCATATTTCTTTGTACATGACCTTTCTCTTTGGTTCCCTTGTGCTAGGTCAAAGCGGTTTGGGGTAGACCCGTCTAGCCGTCTTACCCTGGACTCTGACGGTGCTAAACGTCAACTAAGAAAGACGCTGCTGCCGCCAAGCCAGTTGGTTAGCGTGCAAGGAGATGGACCCTGTCAAGCTGTGCACGCCTGTGGTAGATAGATCTGGTATGTTGACGCTGTGGCTTTTTTTTTTCTGTGGCGCTGGTTCGTCCAACCTTGATCACCTCGTCCCCGGAAAGTACAGGGCAGTGTGCAGGAATAAAATCTACCTTGCCAAAGCCACACGAAGGAAAAAAAAAAAAAAAGGCCATGGTGGGACGTTGCCAAGTTGGGCGATTTCCAACTGCCGACACCACCGAGTGAACGTGGTGGGACGTCGCCAAGTAAAGCTGAAGTCATGCAAAGAGTTTGCCTTGATTTCTGAGTGCAAAAGGGCGAGACTGGACGAATATTCCGCATTTACGATTCGATCGGTTTTCTTTCTGCCGTTGAGAGGCACTTGCGAGCTGCTCCAAAGTGCCTCAGTCAACTAACCTACTTGACCAAGGAGGTAGAACGTCGTACTCGGATTCAACGTAACAAGTCACTAAAAACTCGGAATTTCTACCTTTATTGAACTCACAGTTGGTGGCAGTGCAGTGGACAGATGGCAACCATGGCAAGCAGTGGTTATCTGCTCGTTTGCCACATGTAGGGTTTGAGGATTGCGCAGGGTGTGCCCTGCCCTGCCGGATACGTCAAGTAATAAGCGGTATTTTTTTTTTTAGTCTAGAGTAGTAGGTACTGGTAGAAGAGCTTACTCTTTTTTTTCTTTCTTTCTGTTTTTTACCCTCTGTACCGAACGGATAAAAAAAAAAAAAAGACAAAAAGGTGCCTATCTTGTCAATCAATGTCAAACATGAGACTGCCTGGCTGCACGTATATCGATTTACCTAGATAAGCTTAGTACAGAATGCATGTGGGGCAGGATACGGCGAGCAAGCAATGCAGGAGCGGAAGTAAAATAGAAAGAAAAATAAATTTAAAAAAAATTAAGTAGATTAAAGAATACGCGGTGAGAAGCAATTTCAAACTCTACTATGCGCGAAAAGGACGAAACGCCGAGGTACTTACAGTACTCTTGAATCGCGCCATCCGAAACACCGGCGGAGAAACTCGTCCAATTCTTCTTCTTTTTCTTCTTCTTCTTCCGCATTTTCTGGTCGGTCTGGTCTAATTCTCTGAGCCTAAAGCAAGTAATGTGACGTGGAGCTGCTCACAGTGGGGATTGCGGGGTGGGTAAAATCTGGCGCAAAGGCTTGTTTGCACCCACGTCGTGGGGATCGGCATGTTTGATACTACGGCAGCGCAGCAAGCATTCGGCGCTATCGCCAAAGTTGTTTACTACGTAAATTAATTGCCAGCTGGCTACTGTAAGGTGGGCCTGCTTTTGAAGTACAGTAGAAAACGACGAAGCAAATGGCTTGTAATTTTGATAAAAAGTCAAAACTGACATGCATTTAATTCTATGGTCAAGAATAAGTCATTTTCTTCGGAAATCTCCGTCCTTTCGCAAAAACAAAAGCTATGAACAAAGCATCCTATTTCAAGGTTCATAATGAATTCCCAGGTTGACTTGGGTATATGCTACTGTGGTAAAGTAGGTCCGCGGAGTGAGTAAGTAGTGTAGAGTTTTTTTTCTTTCTTTCTTTTTTTTTTTTTTTTTTTTTTTTTTTTTTCTGGCCAGGCAATAGTTGCGGCATCTTGAATAAACAAGCCCGGCCTAACGAACCCTAAGTCTGAACTAGAAGACTTCTTTGTATTGTTCTTCCCCTTTTAACATTCAAGCGACCAAGCTTCTGAATATTCTGCCTAGTCCAGACTTGGGCTTCCTACCTACCTTTCATTCCTTCCACCGCGATAGCCTCCCAACAAGGACAAACTGCCCCTGAATTGCCTGCTTGTTACTCCGTCTTCGTGGTTTCAAGATGTACGTGTTGTGTTTCTCCTTGTCCCCCCAACGGCTGCGTGGTGGAGGAGCCAATCGCATCCCGTTATTATTCCTTTTCCGAATTGTCGCGGACGAGAACCGCCAAACCGGGTCTTGTCGATCCAGTTCCTCCTTTTTTTGGTTAAGATGGGATGGTGCGTGCAAGGGTGAAAGCTTTGAGGAAGAGAGAGAAACAGAAGCAAATGTTTCCCGACTTGCTCCTGACTTGTTTACTCATTACTGTAGAGCTATCCCACCTTGATGGCAAAATCTGCTTCTAGACACAGTAGAATCTGCTTTCATTCATTGAATGATGGATAACATTTTTTTTGAAAACAATGCACATCTTGACTTGCAGCAAGTAAAACACCAGCAAGCAAAGCGATGCGTACATTATGGGATGAAGGCCGTTTCAAGACAGTCTTGTCCAGCTCCGGGCTGCTTCCCCGTCCAAGATCCAGCCTATTGATCGCCCCCTTAAAGGCTCATGTAAACAAAAATGAACGAGCGCAAAAAAAAAGAAGAAAAATCTGGAGACGCATCTCCTGCACGTCGGGATTCTGTTCATCTATCCAACAAGACTACTCAGTCTGACACTGACCAGAAGTTTCAGCAATATCGCCCATCTTGTTCATTGCTCTTTTTCTTCTTGTCCTTCTCCTCCCACGGACTCGTATTTCCCTACCCCTCTCCCACCTCCCCAGTAGCTTCCACGTGTGCCCATCTTGTCCCAAGATTAGAATTTTGTTTTTTTTTTCTCTCAAGGAGCAACAGATTATTTTCAGGGCAAATATACTTTTTTTCCCCCTCTGTAGTCGAGCTTTTTAAGTATTTTCATCTCGTATACTGTGCGCGTGTCAAACAGTGTTCATCTACTTCGGGCTTATGACATCAGCCTTGTAAGTCTGCTTTACTTTCTTTTTCTTTTTTTTTTTGTCTTCGGACCAACCGTCGTGGGATTGAAATTAGTTTTCTTTTATTTATTTTTCTGTTTTGCAGTATGACTTGGCCTAGAGTGCGATCCTTAGAATGATATGGTTCCCCCGCGCCATTAGGATGAATTCAACACCTTGCCTCTTGCCACTCCTTGCCCGTCCATGATTGTCAAAAGCTCACTCACTCCCTGTCAGCGAGCTATTGTGCCTTGCCTTTTGGAGTGACGATGATATAAGCCCCAATTCGCACGTAGATGAGTAGTAAGTTAACCAGGTATCCAAAGAGCAAGGTGGGAATTTAGGTAACACGTTCCCAGTGCGGACTACAGTAGGACTATACATGTTGGGTTTGCGTACTCTCTTAATTGCTAAAACGAGAACTTCGAATGAACTACCGAACGACCTCGTAGTAACATCGAACCATGGCATGCAAGGTACACTCCGAGAAACATCTTTGTAATTTAGCCATCGATCCGAGGGTCTTTCCCTGTCGACAGCTATCGCGATTATGGTATCTTAACTGAAAGTGCTTCAAAGAAAAAGACCAAACCTTGAAACCGGAAAACAAAATTCAAATAGCAACTGATGAAAATGAACAAAAATGACAAGCGCTATCTTGCAATGGCGTCATTTTGACAAATGCTCTCATTTGATAACAAAGGAAATGTGGACATCATGGTCTGATCAGGGTCAAACGTGTAAAGGGTGGGATAGTTCCCGAAACAAAAAAAAAAGAAAAGAAAAAAAAAAGGAACACCGTTCGTTTCTTTCCCTGGATAAAGACTGGATTTCTCAACGTCTCAGTCAAGGTCGGGCATATCCAGCAGTATGGTCGGTGGGTGTGTTTTGCGAAGTTACACACCAGGGTTCCCAGTCCGTATGTTGGTCTTTATTATGGCCTGCCGATAATGCCACCAAAAAAAAAGAAAAGAAAAAAAAGCACTGGCCTCGTTGTATCTCTTAGGTAGTAGGTCGGGATGATGCATAGCCGAGTTTGAGGAGACCGAAGCAGTTTCAAGGTCTCGCGCTTCGTATCAGTCTTCACGACTTCCCGTGTCTGTGGATGAGCAGTACTCATCGCCGGAATCAAGTTGCGCGCCTTCATTTTGAAGTCCGAGCGGCGTAGCCAGAGGGGATAGCGGGCTGCTCATCAAAGTCGACGGCCATTCGGGCAGAGGTATCGGTCCGTGCCGCAAGCCGGTCCTGTTCTCCATGGTCTTCTGCAATATCTCGACACGAAGCGCCCACCTCGCGCGAGCTCGCTGCCTCCTCTCGTCAAAAACGCACAGGAGCGCATCGTCTTCGGCTGCGAACGCGGCTTCAAGGTCCTCTATTTCCTCATCTCGCTGACTTAACAGGTTGTCCATCTCCTTCCTCTGACGGTCCTGCAGGTCCTCCATGTTCTTCGCCTGCCGGTCGCGCAGAACGTTGATTCGCGCCTGGTGAAGGCGCTCGAGGTCGTCACGAATGCTGTACTGCTGTCCAAGCTCCCGCAGGTCCCTCTCTGTCACGACGCGCGTCGGCATGCTCAAGTTGGCCGCGGGATTCGGCGAGCTCGGCCTGCTGCCCACGCTTTTACTATTGGTTGTTGATGTATCGGGGTTGGGATTGACGCTCCTGCCCAGTCCGTCACAGTAGGCCTCCATGTGCCTCAGCCTTATCTTGACGCTTCGAGCGCGCTGGTCTAGCGTGGCGCGCAAGTCCATCTCGGCCGCGATCTGGCGGTCCTCTAGGTGTTGCGTGGTCTTGGCGTGTCGCTCCCTCATCTTTTCCACTTGGTCCGAGAATCGTTCCATCATGGCGACACGCTCTTCAGTGTGCCTCGACCACAGTGATGATTTCGCCTCGTTCTCGTACCTGACGATACGCTCCTTCTCTGCCGCTAGGGTCTCGGCTAGCTGTGCAAACTCGGGGCTTGCGGCTGTTCGTTCCAACGCCACCAGACGATCGGCCTCGACGGCGAGGGCTGCCTGCTCCTGCGCCTCCTTCTCCGCTTCTAGTTCTTCCATTCGGGCCTCTTCCTCTAGCCGTCTACGTTCCAGCTCTTCTTCGCCGTTGCAGTAGTTGGGGCAACCGACAGTGCTGTCCCATACAGCTCCGCAGATGTAGCAAAACTGGGCCTTGCACCGGCAGGTCATGTGCGTGCAGCCCTGCGAGAGTTCAACCAGAGTGCGGCACTTGTAGCAGCGCCTCCATCCAGACTTCTCGCCCATCTTCAACACCTCATCGAGTTCAAAGTCTGCTGGACAATCTTGTCCCAGGGGATGCGCGTCCCGTTTGCACATGACGCAGACTCGGGACCGACAGTGCTTGCAGGTAACGTCGAACGGATGTTTTGGATCGATCTTGGCCCGCGGCTTGATGAATTCGCCGCACGCCGCATTCGGGCAAAAGATGCGCGCCTCCCATGGTGTCGAAAATTGCAAGACAGCCTTGAGGAATGTCTGCTGCTCCTCGTTGTCAAGGACAGCCGCGACGACGTGTCCAGGTATCGGCTGGGTACAACAACGTGGCGGCATCTTTGATTCGTCAGTTACGGACTGGTTCACCATGATCTTGAGACAAGAACTGCAGTAGGTATGACCGCATGGCAGAGTCTGAAGTGACTGGATCTTGTTGAAATCATCCCGACAGCATATACAGGAGCTTTCGTTTGTGTGTCTAGTCAGCGAAAATTTGTTCTTTTGTACTTTTATATTTCAAAAAGTCACAACTTACATTGGCACAGGTGACACGGCCGATCTCCGCCATCGCACTTTTGTTTTCAGCGTACGTTTGATACTGATAAGGCTCCTCCTGCTGCCGATGCTGAACAAGCTGGGCGCCGGTTCCGGAACCACAGGGGACTCTTTGACAAATTTGGGCTGCTTGAGGTTCGGGTCGACATGGGCGAGATACTTTTCGTATTGAGAAAAGCTCAAATTCCTTGATCTCTTCTTTGAAAGCAGAGGACCCTGCGAGTTAGGATTTGGTAACACAGGCGTGGCGCTGACAGCGGAACCTGCGACTACTGAAAGGGGACGTGGCGAGGATGGGATATCCGTAACGGTTATCCCTAACGAGTCGTCCAAATCTCTTGTCGCACGCCTGGATGTGTCGGTTTCTGGATCGGTAGTCTGGTGGTCTGACGGCTCATGTGGTACTGAGAGCCGGGGAGATTGCGATTGTGCTGTCGAAATCCCTAGAGCTGCGGCCTTTGCTGCCAAGGCCCTGTCGATCCCGGCCTCCGTAGAGCTACTAGATGCCGAAAAGACTTGGGAGAAATATCGTGCCTCTGATAACTCGGGAATGCGGCGGATGACGACTTCGGTAGAGCACATTTCCAGGTCTGCCGAGGGCACGGTGGCAGACGTAATGACAAGTGAAACCATCGCGAATAATGGGATTTAGAGGAACGGGTTAGAGGGGAGCCTGGGAGGATGAAGTGGGGAAAAGTGCGCAAGCAAGGGTGCTTGCTGACGGTTCGCCTCACTCAATGTCGTATCGTCGCCAGTGATGCCAGTCGTGATTGAAGCATGATAGCCGCGGAGAGGCCGGCTTCTCGGCAGACTCGGTAAGAATCTTTATTGGCGCGAGTTGTTTTGACCCTGGAAGCTTGCCGATACTCAATTGTTTTCGGGGATTTCGGAAAGGTTTGTTCCTCGGGTTCGTTGTTATTGTTGTTGTTGCTGTTTTTTCTGCTGTTGTTGAATGATGACGTGCGATTCTGTGCCCGAGGCGGGCAGATGGATTGGCAGTGAAAACAGGGAGTAGCAACTCGAGGGCAGGCAAGGTAGGCACCTCCGCATCCACCGTTTCATCCACTTGCTGGTCAATCGGGTACGTCTCTAATCAATTACTGAGCTGTCAAATGTCGTACGGCAGATCATCCAACACAGCCTTCTCACAAAGGTATGCACGATATCTTCGTCGGACCCAGTCGGTTTCTGCAAGTCGTCGCGTGGGGAAGATGATCTTGAGGTCAAAGTTGGGACGACAGAAATCCGTTATGGTAAGGAAAAAGGAGGGTCATGAATCTAATCTTGGGGCGCAGTACGGGCGCAGAAAAAAAAAAAAAAAAAAGTAAAGTGCAGTGCAGAGGCCAGGCCAGCCCAAGACTTTGGGGTACAGCTCAAGTTTGCTAAGATAAGGCAAAGTAGGTTCCTAAGCTAAGATATGTATGTACCTGTGGGCAAGACACCCGACTGCAGCCTTAATCAGACAAGGGTACCTGAGGATGAAGGAGGGTGGCTGCATGAAATGTGAATGTACTTTGTAAAGCACTCAACGGGGCTGCAAAAAAAATCCCCGCGGGATTTTCAACGGGTTTCTGGAGACACTTATTGCGCCATGATAATTTTCCATTAGTTCTAGTTTACCGACTTTTTTTTTTCCCCATCCTTTTCGTCTTGTCTTTGTCTGTGCTTTGAACCCCTTTAAGAGTATTTTTTGCTCAAGACTATACCTATTTACCTACCTAACTTACCTTGGTATATGAACGTAGAAACCTGGGGATTTAGGATGCAAAACTCGGCATATGTACCTGCCTATAATAAGTTAACGGACTACCTACCAACTACAGATCGTGCATACAAGTATCGAGTTCAGGCTAACCCATAATTGGGGTCGGGAAACTAGGACATGGGACTGACCCACTGAAGCGCTAAGGCTATGGTCGTCTCCCTAAATTTAAAATCCCATCCCTGGCTCCCTCATTCATCCCTTTGGTCCTTTGTAACGTCCTATCGGTAGATGACGCGATCAATCACACTGATCAATCAATAATAATCAAACAAATCACCAGCTAAGAAAACAAACAAGCAAATAAATAAGCAAAAAAAAAAAAAAACAAGACAATGTTACCCTGACAGCAATATCACCCTCAAGCTCAACCAATGACCAGCCCTAATTTACCTTTCTTTGGCAACTGTCACCGACAGTCCAGTCCCATCTCCATTGTCACGGCAGATGACCACATGTTCCACCGCCAGACATCCGGGGCAATCACAGAGCCATCGCAGATGACCAATCTGCATTAGGCCCATTGCAGGGATGAGGGGGCGCATCATGTTTTGATGTGGGGGGGCTATGACGGGTCCTGTCCCCATAACCGCTGGCTGGTCCCACTCGCTCGCTACCTTTTGACACCAACCAACCCGTTTATTTATTACAGGAGCTCGATCGATTACTATACTATGCCCAAGGTGGGGTACCTTTGAATCTCCAAAGTCGGCCACAATGGCAATTCTGCAACCTGCCCATCCTTACCTGGTCTAGTTCGAAAGTTGGGCCCAAACAAGGTGTTGAATACGTTACCTTCGGCACGTACCTTTGGCTGAAATGTTGTAGCTTTTCCCAGATGAGTAAATATCTCACGCAGGCAAACATGGGAGCAGAGGTTCCGGCAGCTCTATAGTACTTGATAGCCGGATGCATGCTTTCCTCCTGTAGCCTTCCGTCTCGTATCCTCTAGATACTGATATGAACAAACAGCTACAAGCAAAACGGTTTCCCTTTGGGTTCCTGGCCGCTTGCTTTTGTTTGCTAACTTATTTATTTATTCATTTATTTATTTACTTTCAAAAAAAAAAAAAAAAAAAAAAAAAAAAACCAAGAAATGAAAAGCCAAGATAACCTAATTTCGCCTCATGGCTCGCTGTAGCCAAGAACCGGTCTAGTGGCGACGGACCCTAATGAACGTAGCTCCTCTTACCGCAGTTCTAGGTCACAATTTCACTCCGGCCTGGCCCTAGTCTTTCCTAAGAACCCCAAAGTATCCCGGCCCAAGCAGCAGATTTGTACCTGTTTCTTGACAGACGGCTCACCGCCATACATCCGGCCATTTCCCGCATTTCTCCACAGGACAGGCAAACATTCTACAGCCCGGGGAAAAGCTACACCGCACAAAAAGGATCATCCGCGTGATGGTTTTCCCGTCTACTCGTATTCGTCCCAACACATGGCGATACTTGTGAACCAAGTCGCCAAATGCTACCATTTCTGCTTACACCGCAAGGAAACAACGTATGCTTTCTTCGAGAGGGACTCTTGAGTACTTCTTCCATCGACTCGGGTCATTGATCCATGAATCAAAGGATGGTTGCTGCGCCATTGGCTGCGTATCTTGATGATCTTCAGCAGGCATGGGAGGGAGAGCCGGACAGCAAAGACCACACCCGGCTGTCTGTCAAAGCCAAATAAGATTTAGCTCTCTGTGTGATGCCGACACTTTTCCCCTCCCTTCGAAATTTGCTGTTATTCGTTGCCGAGTCCACAGCAGTACAAAAGATGAGACCAGAAAGAACAGAAAAAAAAAAGTCAATCTAGGCCCTTACATCCAATATCTTGCCCTTGTCCCTTTCTGTGCTAGCACTCGACTAGTTTGTTCACCAGCAAAACATCGGACATGACCGACAAGGTTGGTTTTTCATGTCATCCCAGATGAAATTTCAAGCCACTTACCGAAAGGCACGTAGTCGGCTTGGCTACTAAGAGTGGCAGGGCTGACAGAGAGTGCACCCTTACCGGTAGTTATATTGTACATCGAGATCGACTGCTAAGCGAGCGCAATCCAAGCGAATACAAGATTGCTAGGCATACGTATCCTATCGCTTGAGCTCAGGTGTGACAATATATCACAAAACTTTTTTTTATTTTTTTTTATTCATTTTTTTTTGTGGATTGTATTATGGAATGAACAGCCAGTGAGCAGAATTAAGAGAATTAAAAAGAAAAAAAAGAATTAGTGTACGGGCTGTTAGGCAAATTGAGTTGTCTGAAAAAAGCTTGACGCGTTTACCTAAATCTCAGCACGTCTCGAGCACTTACATACAAAGGTTATTGTTGTACACGATTAAATTACGACACCTTGACACTGTATCAACAAAGGCAAGTTGGGTTAAACCGCATGCTGATTATGAGTGAAAATCAGGTTAAGCACCGTTCCGTTTATATATAGGTACTGTACAAAGCATTGTTTAGAGCCCTGAAAGCTCCAGAGTTTGCTTATGTTGGCTATATATCAAACACATACTGCTCTAGGTGGTTAAGAATCTTGTGCCGTTTTCCTCGAGATTTGGTTCGAAATCCATCCCAGCCCAGTTAAACTTTAACCATGCAAACCACCATGGAACCTTTGAAAGTAGTAAGGCTACGGGATATTATCCGCAAAACTGCTCAAATTTTACCAATTCGTGTAACTTTTCACTTGTATAATAGTCCGTCTGTCAACTGCTTACATACTTAACCTACGCAGGATAGCTTATACAATCTTGACAAGGGTCTAGTCTAGTCTATTTGCAAACATTGAATTAAAAAAAAAAAAAAAAAAAAAAAAAAAAAACTTCCCAAATCTAGTTCAATTTTGTTTAAAATGCTTGGCTCCTCAATCTTTGGGTTCGTCATGGCATATCAAGGTACTTTACGACATTGGTTTAAGAGGGCATCCAACCGGTCCTTCAACCTGGAAAGGGCTGAACATTAACCGTGACGTCCACTATAGAGGCGGCATACCTTCATCGGATGTGTCAAAGTAAAATGCGCAATCTGGTACTATTTCCACGGAAGGGGTTGAAACCCAATTTTGCTGCATGGCAAGCCAACGTTGAGGTAAAGAAGGCTGCTGGCGGGAAACGGGGCCGTGGTGGCGTGGAAAACGCGGCTGTTTAGAGTCCCTCCCCTTCGGCAAATGCCCCGATCGTGCGCATCGTTCAACGGAACCGGATCTCGTACGATTATTTATTCCCTTTGCTTTGTTTTTTCCTAAACAAGTGCCACAAATTAATATCTGCTTGCAAGCGCTACCGGTGACGCCATTCCGCGCAACGCTTGGCGGTCTCAGATGCATGTCGGGGCTTGGTACGAGTGCTAGAGGCCGGTGGCGTGGTGCTTTCAGGGGCCATCTTGATCGTATCCACACAGGCAAGTTTTTTGAAAGAAGCGCGCTATCGCAGCCAGCTGCACCGAAAGTCTGTTTTAGAGGGACAGACCTCCGCTTTGAAACGCTGGCGGCTAGAGTCAAGCTTCTAGAAATGCCGCCAGATGGAAAAGAAGGAAAGCTTGCCATCATCTCATATCTTCAAGTTGACCTAGGTTCATGGCTAGACGCAACTGTGCTTCCCGCCCCTTGATCCTCGCTTATACTTTATCTCCTACCCCTACTTTCCTCAACGAACCGCCAGATCGCTGGTCGGCAAATCGTTTCCCCAACATTACGCACAACGCAGTAGAAGCTTTCCGCATCATTCCATATCCCTCCCGCATCGATAGTGGCTTGCATGCTTTCCACAATCTTGCTCGCGGCTAGGTGTCCAATGCCATGACCCCTGCCCCTAGCTAGATTGTAACCGCCGCTTGTCACGTAACCCATCAAGTCTTTCGCGAAGACCTGAGGGTAGGCTTTCACGGGAGATCCCTCAATCCCAGCAGCAGCCTCGCAATCTTTGCCGTGGAAGAGGCTTTCCGCCAGGATTTCCTTGCGCTCAGCAAAAGTTGAAGATTGTGGGAACCGCCGGTCCGAGCTTAACTTTTGAGTGCGTTTACTTCCCACGCTGCCAATTCTAACCTTGAATCGCTCCATCCATGCACTTCTGAGCTCTTCTTGTTCCCTCGAGTTTGGGAGGAGATAGACCCGGGCACGGGGATTGGGAACGCCTCCTTCAAGCATGCTGATGTGAACAGTTGAGATTCCGAGCACAGGGATAGAAGGCCTCTTTGCAGGCTCAGTTCCGACCCAAAAAAAATCTCTAAACAGCGCCGAAGAAACAGAAATCGCAAGAGGTCTTGGGATATCTGGCGAAACGAGACGCGCCGGTGAATTATCCTTCGCCTCTTTGTCCTCATTCGGCGTGTGCGGCAGTTTAACGTCAAGAGGGTTTGCGCCATGGAGAAGATGCTCCCAATCGCATGCAAAAGGATTGCCAAGTTCACCTTTACCATTATGGCCAAGGTTCAGGGTCGTCCAGTTTGGTCTTTTGCCTTTCGGAAGTGACTCCCACTCTTTTTTGAGACGATCACGTTCCCTGAGCTCCCACAAGGTACCCTGAACCGTGTGTGGAAAGTCAACCGGATGGAACTTGACCGCTTGCTCTGTATGGATACGATGCATTTCCTCCACGCATGCTATCCCGATCTCGCCGCCGAAATGGCCTTTTTGGCTGAACAGACGGAGCCATAGCGGTTTGACGAGCTCACGTTGGCAGACAAGGGTCCATTTCCCTGCAATTTCGCGAGTATGTGACGAAGAGCATAAAAGGATTATAGGAATTGAGGAGCCACTCTGATCGTGTTCCCTTGTATCGTTCTTGCTGCCATTGAGTGCTGCGCCTTGCCTTTTCTGTATCAATTGCAAAGCGCCGCCTCGGACAGTTCGGTCTAACAGTGCTAAGGGTTGAGGGTTTCTCTCGGTTGACCACTCCTCTTGTGCTGCAAGAAGCTGCTCGGCCTCGTCTTTGTCGATGCAATCTGTCCTAGAGACATCTTCTCTGCCGTACTTGTCAGGATATCTGATCATCAATCCCATGGCCACGCTGTATCCCAACATAGAGGGCTGTGCCTGTGCTATTGCGCGGAAAAGCCGCCAATGAGTCGACTTGTATGCGTCTTGACTGCTTGGGGACTGGGGTGGCCGAAGTACATCAATGAGCCGCTGTCCAGAGCCAGGGCCAAGCAGTTCTATACATCCGAGCTTGCTGGAAAGATCTCGTATGGTCACCTGGTTCCTTTTGTCGCCAAGATGATCTGTTGCGGTCGTCAGAGCACGAACGACCAGCTCGGCAGTATCCGGTTCGATTTCAATTAGTACTTGGCGCGGAGTTGCAGCATCATCCAGCATGCCTAGAGGTTGGCCAGATGGATTCCAGATAACTCGAGCAGGTGTAATATCTCCAGTCTTGCGAGACTCTACCAAGCGGATTATACCAGTCCACACACGGCAGCCGCGTATCCAATCGGCTGTGGCACCCGGGTAGTCTATCCCTACCACCTCCAGCACCTCCCTGACGTCGTTCATAGCACCCGAGACTTGAATAAAGCCTTTGTGGCTCGCGTCATGCATGAACGCGGACGCATTATAGGCTCTGTGGATTTTGCGGACTGTTTTGGTATTCATATTGATAGGTGTCGGCTTGCTGAAGAATGGGTTGTCGATAGTTGACATCTTTGCTCGTTTTGCATGCCAGAGATGTGTTGGTAGTTGATCATCCCTCCTTGGTATGTTTTTCCGCCGAGGAGGCAGTAGACATGTTTGGGGACAATCCGTATCGCTGCCCATCTCTATGTCATCATCCTCCTCTTCGTTCTCAGCAGTGTCAGAGTTATATGAACCGGTGGGCTGTTTGACCTTGGCCAGATTCTTGTTAAGCTTCTTGGTTTTGACAAGCGCTTTCCCAAGCTTATCAGATAGGTCCGACTTCTGGTTGGGATCTCTGAGCTCCGATAACAAGTTATTTAGTTTTTTCGTTTTTGTCATGGCATCTTCGAGATTCTTGACCTGCTGGGTAGCCAGAGATGTCTGATCTGTTACGCTCCGTACATCACCCAAGTCTAATTGGACCTGCAGTCGGCCCACGAGCTTCCGAGTCTTGTCCAGAGCGTTCGATAGGTGCTCAAACTGGGCTTTGAGACAGCGTGATTCCCCAGAATTTTTGCTGTTCGTCTTGGTCTCTGGTACCTGCACAGTGCTGGCGCGGAGATGAAGCCCTTCACGGATTGCCTCCGTCTGCTTAAGCGTCTTCCTGAGCGCAAGCCTGGCCTTTTCAACCTTGTTAAGTGCCCTTTCAACCTTATCCTTGGCTCTTTTCTTGCCCTTTGCCGGGGTATTGTCAGACGCCATCTCAACCCGGGCTCGGGCGCGCAGTCGCCCCGGCACCCTTTTGGGGTTGTGACTGGCAGTGCGCCGCCTCATATCCCGAGGAACCTGCTGGAAGGCACGCTTGGTTCCCGAGGCCTTGCTCTTACGCATGGCCTTCTCGAGACCGCCAATGCTGGACTGAAGAGCCTCCAGGAAAATTGGCAGGTTCACTTCACCATCCTCGGTGACGGCATCCGAAGCGGACGCGTGAACGGGAATGTTACGGTCGGCGCGAGCCTTGGCCCGCTTGTTCGGCCTCCCGGGCCCGGTGTTGTCATCCTGAGGTCCTGCCTGGCGCTTCTTGGGCTGTGCATCGCCCGAGGGCAGTTTTTTTGCCGGCCCTTGCATCTCAGATGATGCTATAGTAGGATCAGTAGGGTTTGGAGGGTCATTGGAAATTACGACCTGATAATGACAAACAAAATCAGCCTCCAATTTGGTCGTGTGTCGAATGCAACAATAATTTCAGTAAATCCAATTGTTAGCAACGATCACAGCCAGTCACAATTTGCTGCTGAGCACATCAAAGGGTCTAAGTGGGGTCTGATTTCAAAAGAATCTTATTGGCCATGAGGAGCTTGGCTGGAGCTCCATCCAAGCTTTTAGTGCAGGTACGGTACGAAGGGAGCTTGCAAGGCTTGGTAGCCACTAACTTTGGGCAGTGAAGAAAATCAAATTCAATCGATAACCAATGTCGCTAACAAATTTTAGGAACGTCATCCTTGTATACCTTACCTACGGTAGTACGTAGCATAAATAGCTGAAGTGTTCATATCAATTCTGCCTTCCCAAGCAAAACATTAACCTTCACATTCGTGGATTTCGGAACTGTCGGGCTGTATCTGGCGCCACAACAGCGGGCTTTTATTGAGCGAGTGGTACCGTCGTACCGTGGTCGGTAGATTGATTTCGGTGGGGTCATAGCTCTTTGCCTTGGCAGACTTATGATTTCAGTAGTGTCTTCTCGTCGGGGTTCGTGTCGTTTCTGAGTGGTTGGTTCTCAAAGGTGAGGCTACGTAACCATCACAAAAGCTGAGAGAAATCACCTGGAAGCCGTGCTTGCTTTTAGTCCTTTACAAAAATTTTACAGCATCTTTTGAAGACAGCCGGCTACATAGGCCACGCAAATGGTCGCAATACCACCTAATTGATTGTTGAAGTTATATCCAACACTCTCCTGGTAAAGCAAAGTACCTGCCACTGTCGTCATTGCCCAGCAGGACGGATTGGACTGCGATCGACGCTCGGCATTTATTTTAGTTTCCTGAGAACACCACAAACTTGCCGGAAATATCGCGCGGCAGACCTGTCTGGCATATCACCATAGGGAAAAACCAAGGCAAAAAAAAAGGAAAAAAAAAAAGGCGCGTGCGTGGCTCACGGTCGCACACATTTGGCTGTCCATTGCGACCGGCCAATCCGACTCAATTGCGGCTGCCGCGTGTACAAGGTATGATCTGTAGTGGTCAGCAGCCACAGCCAGCAAAACACCCGGACACGCCTGAGCAATTGAAGCAGCGCAACTGAGACAGCTGAGGGCGGCTTATCAGCCAGCAGGCGCGGCTCCGTAACTTTTCCTGCGGTTACTCAACATTTTTGATCAATTAGCCAGTCCCCAGGTTTTATTTTTTTTTAGTTTTTTATCACAACAGCAGACAGCGGTGCTTGAAAGTTAAATCCCTCCTCCCCTTGTCTGGAGGGGATTTTTATTTTTAATCCTGCTGCGCTGGAAATGAAAACGGGACAGCAACAAAGTCTGGATTTACTGCCATGACGTCCTTCAGTAAGCCAAATTCAATCTCGTTCTTTTGGTATCTCAGTGTTTGTTTTCTTTCCTACTAGCACTACTACTACCTCACCTATCAATCACCCATTTGATCTCTCTTGTGTCTCTCTCTCTCCCACTCACTCTTTCTACGTTATCACTCAACTGCTTGATTCATCCGTTGTACATCCCCACTGTGTCCTCAAAGATTCAAGATACAAAACCCAGACACCTAAAACATATCTTTTTCATTCTTGGGTCCGTCGTGGTGCGCGGGCATGCCAGCAACAATTCCATGTTTCAAGACGGTTAGAATCGCCGCAGAACAGGGAATGCCCAACCCGGGTCTGCATCCTCGCGCGCCAACAAGCGGCAGCGGTCATCATGTGCTTTGATATTATGTCTCCTTTCTGCATCTGCATCTGGTGATAGTTGCAGCAGCCCTTATCCTCATTGGAAAAAGTCCGAGACAAAGCGTTATCCGCTGCCTGCCTCGGCCTCGTCACCCTCAACTTCTTGTTTTCCCATCAAACCCATCTGCCGCCGCAGTTGGGCAATCATGAAGTCCACAACCAGACTGAGTGCTGACAAAATGCTGCATTTCCTGCCTGCAGTAAACAAGGCGAAAAAGGTATGTTTTCACTCGTTTTTTCTTTCTTTCTTTTTCGATTGAGTACTTGGAATCATATACTGACCTTGGTATAGCCAAAATTCGAGGTTCACCTGAGGGTATGTGCACAATGAAGGGAACGAGTCTCAGCGTGTTTTTTTATTTTTATTTTTATGGGCGCCTGCAATAAGGATGGACTGCCTCCTATCCATCGTCCATACTGGAGCCGTCTCGAATTGGCTTGCGCGGGTTGCTGACTCGAGTTTTCTTCACCAGATATATGACCTCAACAACGTACCACTAGTAAACGGAGTGTCGCAGATCAAATGGCATTTGCCACACTCAATACACGGTGAACACCGTGGGAGGACGGGCAAGTGTCCTATTTTAAACCACAAGGTTGAGTATGGCTACGGCAAGGTTGTGCCTGTCCGCATCCACATCGACCGCAACAACAACCTCGAGGAGTGCCCTATCGAGTTCGAAGTCTTGCAAGAATTCAACGAGGCCGATGAGAGGATAGTCCTTGGAAAAGTTACTCTGAACCTCGCCGAGTATGTCGAGGAGAGCGAGGCCATCCTCCGGGATAGGCAAGATCCCAACCCTGGGACCGTCAGCACGGGATTGGGGGGTATCCCTGCAACTGTAGCTGCCACAGCCTCTGCAGCTTCGGCGGCCGTGGCAGACCAGTTGCACCACCAAGCAGGAAAGCTCAGTCTGGGCCACTCGCGCCATAGGAGCTCCGTGAGCAACGACCGGCCGCCGCCGAGTCCAGGGAGCAAAGCCAGCAGCCCCGGTAACAGTACGCACCAGGAGGTCGAAGCTGCCTCGGATGTGCGGGAAGGGATCGTTCGGCGGCACTTGATGCAGGATAGCAAAATCAACAGTACGCTCAAAGTGGGCATCCTGATGATACAAATTGATGGCGACCGAAACTTTGTTGCACCGCCGCTCAGGACGGCTCCTGTCTTTGGCGGTATTGCAGGTCTTGGTATGACGGGCGAGCAAGGAGATCAAGACGAGTTGTCTGTCGGGCGTGAGTATTCCTGGGCCCACCCATCCATTCCCCTTGCTACTGCCGGCTACGGTCGATGCTGATCAATTCCCATCAGGCGCGCCTGCTATATCAAGGTCACGGGACGCCTCCGAGATGCACGACATGTACCGTACTTCTCTCGCAGCGGCCATAGTAGCTCCTCCGACAGAAGGCGAGCTGACTGCTGATGCCTGCATCGAAGATATATTTGGTGGTGGCTCAGGCTTCACCGATTTCGACGGCGAGGGCGGTAGCCGGTCGACCGATAGTGGAGGAGGCCATTCCGGAATAGGCAGGAGTAATAGCAATGCATCTGCCCACAAGTACCACCACCGCCGCCAACGATCTCAACGGTCTCAGCGGTCTCAGCGCTCGGCGCACTTCTCAGCAGCAAGTTCACTCGCCCCTCCATCCATCTTCGGCCGCGACGACAGTGGTAATGGCAGTCCGTCGTCAGATAACGATGGGAGCAGCAGTGCAGGAGGCATCGGTGGGGGCACACTACGGCCCAAAGACGTCAAGGCGTTCTTCGTCGGCGGTCACCGGCGGCAGCGCAGTGGGGCTAGTGAACGCAGCAGCCGGACGATGCTGATGGCGGGTTCTGGGGGGCGCAGCAGATCGCGGGGAGCGTCTGGCCAAGACGGAGAATCAGATCACTATGGTCGAAGACATAGAGGCGAAAAGCTGCACCATAGCAGCCGTAGTAGGGACGGCTCGCACTCAAGAGCGGCCAGCTTGGCGAGCTTTGCCACCACGGAGGCAAGCAGTAGCGACAGTGACGGATTCAGACGAACTCGAGAGGTCGATGAGTTTGAGATGCGGGATGATCTGATCTCGTGGAGGCTGCCTGGAAAGGTAGCTTGAGAGCGGTGTTGACAGTTGTCGCTGTCAATCGTGTTTTATATTCTCTTTTCTCTTTTCTCTTTTCTCGTTCTTATTTTGCGATATGAGATAGTTTCTAGCGCATGGCGCCGGTCTTGAGGGTTTCTCTTCCTTGGATTTTTGAGCAGCAATCCTGCTTTGTTTTATATGTTCTGGAGCGTTTATGGTTATAGGTAGATGCGGGCAACCGGCAAACCAACTTATCACAACCAGATGGCCGGTTCGTGTGAGCATGTGAAAGGAGGCAAGGTGTATGTTATGTTTCCTTCTTGGTAGGTACTTATTTATCTACCTTAAATACCTACCGACTCATTTATTTTTTTGTTGATTTACCTTGTTGAATTGGCGGTCTGGCGTCAAGCATCGTGGTTTCGTATAATGTGGTCCCATACTAGTCCAGACAATAATCATCTGCAATGAGTACCTACCTCATCTCTAACGAGAGTCTTGGCC
This sequence comes from Pyricularia pennisetigena, assembly GCF_004337985.1. Lineage (NCBI taxonomy): Eukaryota > Fungi > Ascomycota > Sordariomycetes > Magnaporthales > Pyriculariaceae > Pyricularia > Pyricularia pennisetigena. The sequence goes on along the minus strand of NW_021940920.1, from coordinate 365,395 downwards.
AACTTGGACGTTATAAACACATGGAACTTGAGCACATTACCCAATTCAGTTTATGTAATTGGAAATATTTTTATGCAACCACTATTCTCAAAACATCAGGCTTGATAGATTGGACTGGATTAAAGTCAAAATTTCCACCCAATTGTTACAATGCAGATGGCACTTGTGCACGTCGAAAAAGTGAGGTGGATTTTATCAAAGGCTTATTAGAGCATCGTGAGTTCAATGATAGCCACAACGCGGTCCTTCCTACGTCTTGTACACGTCCTGGCTAGCCGTGTTGACTTGGTAACCACTTCCTACTTCGCGAGTAGATAGCGCAGACAGTCTCTAATCCGGCAGGAATGGAAGAGCCGAGGTCAAGGCGGAGCTTGGCTGGGGAAAAGGAGGAGTAGGTCAAAGAGCCAGCCCGTACCCCACCTCGCGGCTGCTGTAGGCTTATTATGTCAACAAGCACAGACCGTGGCTTTCCCCAGGGTTTGACAAGGCCCCTTGTCTCGGTCTTATTCTACAGGGAAGGAAGCATTAAAACCATACTGCACGCCGCTTCTTGCCGAGGAGCTCTTGTCTGGTTCAATTCTGTCCGATTGTTGCCTTTGTTTTCTATTTTTGCTTGAATCCTCCGTCGACTTTCTTTACTGGAAACCTTTAGGTTCGAGTGTGCAGGTGCACTTTTTTCCTGAAGTGCAGTTTATTTCATCTTCACAGTTTCAAATCACGAGAGGGCATTAACGATGTCCGCAGTTAACCGCACCCTCCGTGTGGCCGGCCGGTCTCTTCGCATCCAACAGCAGCGAAGCAGCTTGTCGACTTTGGCCTCGTTGAACAGCGCCTCCGCACTTCGGCCAAGCTCCACCCCTCGAGGAGCTATATCTGCATTTTCATGCTCTGTCCGCACCTCCTCCTTCTCAACCTCTACAGCTCGCCAATCCTCAGCACCCAACATGTCTTCCGCAGAAGCCCGAGAGTACGATCCCGAGATTTCGGACATCGCCAGCTATGTCCATGACACCCCCATCGACTCTGAATTAGCCGTGAGCCAGTCCCCATCCCACACTCACCCCTGTAAACATAACACAGAACCCCGCACCCCACAAGATCGGTGGCTTTTAGGTAGCACCAGCACCAGGATTCAATTCTTTCTATTGAGATTACCCGCAGCCATGACGAAAAAAAAAAAAAAAAAAACAATTGTCGTCTTGAATTGACCCGAGGCTAACCGACGGACAACTGCATCGCATCGTCAGTTCGACACGGCACGATGGGTTTTCCTCGACACCATCGGCTGCGGTCTTGAGGGTCTCCGCTTCAAGGAGTGCACCAAGCTGCTGGGCCCTATCGTCGAGGGCACTACGGTTCCCAATGGCACCAAGGTCCCCGGCACCCCTTACCAGCTGGACCCGGTCAACGGCGCCTTCAACATCGGCGCCATGATCCGCTGGCTGGACTACAACGACTGCTGGCTGGCTGCTGAATGGGGCCACCCTTCGGACAACCTGGGCGCCATCCTTGCCGTCGCCGACTGGATCACTCGTACCAACAAGGCTGCCGCCGCCCCCGGCTCCAACGTCAAACCCATTGCCGGCGGCAAGCAGTTTACCGTCCGTGATGTCCTCGAGGCTATGATCAAGGCGCACGAGATCCAGGGATGCTTGGCTCTCCTGAACTCGTACAACAAGGTTGGCCTTGACCACGTCGTCCTTGTCAAGGTTGCCAGCACCGCAGTCGTCTCTAAGATGCTCGGACTCTCGGCTAAGCAGACGGCCGATGCCGTTACTCAGGCCTGGGTTGACGGTCAAAGTCTGCGCACCTACAGGCACACCCCCAACACCATGTCGCGCAAGTCTTGGGCTGCCGGTGATGCTTGCCAGCGTGCCGTCAACTTGGCCCTGAAGGTCCTCAAGGGCGAGGCTGGTATTCCCACCGTTCTCTCGGCTCCTGTCTGGGGTTTCTACGACGTGCTCTTCAAGGGCAAGAAGTTTGAGTTCCAGAGGCCCTATGGCAGCTACGTCATGGAGAATGTCCTGTTCAAGGTCTCCTACCCTGGTGTGTATTAACCTCGCCTCGACTCTTTTGCGCTCCCATTTTATCATAGTGCTGCTGTTCTGCGCCGCTCCTTGCTAACTGAGTCCTCGTGTCCCCAGCCGAGTTCCACTCTCAAACCGCCGTTGAGGCCTCGCAAAAGATCCACAACCAGCTCAAGGCCATGGGCAAGTCTGCAGCCGACATCAAGGAGATCACCTGCCGCACACACGAGGCCTGTGTCCGCATCATCGACAAGCAGTTCAAGCCCATGGACAACTTTGCCGACCGCGACCACTGCATCCAGTACATGTGCTCCGTCATGCTCGTGTTTGGCCGCCTGACGGCTGGTGACTACGTTGACGGCTCCGAGGCCGCTACCAGCCCGCTCGTCGAGTCCCTCCGCAAGAAGATTAGGTGCGTTGAGGACAAGCAGTTCACGGCCGACTACCATGACCCCAAGCTCCGCACCATCTCGAACGGCCTGACTGTTGAACTCAACGACGGCACCTTCCTGGACGAGGTTGTTATTGAGGCGCCGCTGGGCCACCGCCTCCGTCGTGAGGAGGCCAAGCCCGAGATTTTGGCCAAGTTCAAGCGCCATCTGGAGGCTCACTACCCCGCCGCCAAGGTGCAGGAGCTTATCGACCTGGGCATGGATGCCAAGAGGCTCGAGGCCACTTCGATTGACGAGTACGTCGATATGTATGTGGTCAAGGACAGCAAGTTTGTCCAGTGATCAAACAAATCTAGGGTGTTTCTTCCGGGGGGCCAGATTATACTATACCATCTCATGTGACAATTTAGAGAGTTCGTAGGTTGATAGACACGAAAAGTTCAGCGCATGTAACAGGCTCCCAGTCAAGTCGGGATGCACACGTTCTACAGTGACCCGGCCCAGAGTGTCGGGTTAATGCCATGCTGTAAACGGCCTGTTTGAAAAGGGGCTCAATGGTTGAGTTTCAAATTGCTGTACTGGATATGGGTAAAAGTTTGCGATTTATGTATGAAAAGTAAACTTGAATTACATGACCCAACGCCACAGAAAATGATATTTGATGAGATCTGCCGTCTTTGTCCCGCCCACACCTGTGGGACCGTCCCGCTGAGAGATAGAAAACTCACATAGTCGTCAGCCAATATATAGTCGAAACATGACCAAAAAGAAGAAAGAGAGAAAAAAAAAATCCCCATGCGATATAAAAACGACTACGGAATGAATACACAGCTCCCCTAGAAGATGGAGTTGACTATGTTGCCACCGAACGTCGCACCGGCTCCAAAGATTGCGGCGTTTCCGAATTTCCCTCCAATCTTCTTGCCCATCTCCCCCATCTTGCTGCCGCCACCCTCGGCGGGCTGCTGGGCTTGTTGAGGTTCGGGCTGTGCGGGCTGGGGGTTCGCGATGGCCATTGGAGGGGCAGGGTTGTTGTAGGGGTTCGGGTTGTGCTGCTGTTGCTGCGGGGGGTAGCCGCCGCCGTAGTAGCCGCCCGCTTGGCCCTGGGGCGGGCCGGCGTTGTAGGCGTTGTAGCCGGCCGACTTTTCGTTGGCGTAGCCGTCGTGGGCGGGCTCGGGCTCGACGTAGTTGCGGGGGAAGATGCCCTCGCGGCCTGTGCGGAGGTTGCGGCCCATCCACCAGTCGGGGTTCATGTACCTTTTTTTTGGGTGGAGGAGAAAGGTTTTGAGTTAGTGATAAAGAGTTTCCTTTGCTTTTTCACCAGTCGACAAAGATGGGATGATGGGATAATAAAATAAAACAAAACAAAACGGTAAACCTACTCATGCACGGCAATCCTGTCATCGCGCTCAAAGGCGCAGTCCCTGACGTCGCTGCCCGGGTATGCGTACAGAGCGCGGGCGTGGCAGAGGACGGGCTTGCTGGGTGGCGGCGGGGGAGGGGGCCTGCTGCCGGCGGTGGCGCCGGGGTTGCTCTGGGCGTAGGAGGGCGGCGTGGCGTGGTTGTCGTTGATGCTGAGGTTGGCGAGGTCGTCGGCTGGCGGCGGGGCGCGCGTGGCGGCTGCTGCTGGGGCCGGGGTGCTGGAAGACGAGGCTGGCGTCGCGGCCTCGGCGTTGCGCCGGCCCAGGGTGCCCTCGGCGGGCAGGAGGGTGTGAATGGAGTCGTAGGCGTCCTCGGTTATGACTCCCTTGTCCAGGAGGGACTCAAGTTCCTGTTTGTGGCGGCGACAGGGGGGCCAAGTGTTAGCGGACTACTCGTAGGCGAGACTGAGAGTAGTTTGGGCAGGTGGATGGTAGGCTTCGGAGCAAAATAAGCCATAGGCGTACATTCTTAATGAGACGTAGCGACTTGTTCGTCTCGATGATCTGTTGACGCTCTGCGGAAACCATGCTGGGCAATAGGGATGAGCCGCGGAAAGCAGCACGATTTTGGGGTTGTGGCACACGGATGCTGTCGTTGTCTAGGTCAGATACCGGTGGGGAAGTAGTGATTATGTTCCAATCGTATGTTCCAGTCGAGTCGAGGCGGGAAAAAAAAAGAAGAAAAAAAAAAGAGATAACGTGGTTTGGTTTTGTTTGATTGTTGGTCAAAGTCGCAACCACACAAGACTCAACTGGAGAGAAAACAATAAGGCTGTTAGAAGGAAACAAAGTTTCGAAAGTCGGATGGCAAGTTTCGGTGTGGTCTCGGACGTACAGTATGTCCCTGTGACAGAGGGGTTGTTCTGGGCAGCGAGTGGGCGGGTGCAATGCCTAGCGGCTCGCTCGGGGGTCCAAGGATCTGGGCAGTGGGTACGGGGGTGCTGGAAACCCGGAAAGAACGGCACGAGGCAATCTGACCAAGCTTAAGTACAGTGGCAAGGTACCAACCGATGTTGGGTTGTAGCGAACGATTTTTTTGCAGTGAAAACTGGATACCAGGACTTGCAGGAATACTCGTATGTATGTACAATACATACCACTGTACAACTAGAAATCACCTGCTCAGAAATACATGTGTTCCACATAGCCTCAATTTTGAAATACTACCTTGACCACCTATTTTTGTTACATATTTAATCATGTCAAAGGTCTTTTTTCGACAAGATGCAGCCGGCCATGGAACAGCAAGCCAAGGGATCCACAAGTAGCCGACTAGACTAACTGTTGTTTGCGAATCCCATTTGGGCGCACTTATACAATTGCGCCTCTCGAACTTAACCCTCAGCCCCGACATATGACCGGCCGATGCAATAACATCATTGACGATCTCTTTTGGTTCGTACCAACTTTTTATAAATCATCTTACCGGGACTTTATCCTGGGGGCATATTTGATTGGCCGTTGGTTTTTATTTACCCCTTGTGAGGTGTAACTCCTGTGCATTGTGCTGTGCGTACAAGTTCTGCAGGGCATATACCTGCATCTTTCATTATGCATATCCGAGTTCTGTCAGCTTGTGTCGATAATTGTTGAGAAGTAATTGAGTTCGTAGCACGGTAGGCGCCACTCAGCAAACCATTGCCATGTGTTCGCACGTCCCTATCCCAGCCAATTACACTTTAGGGATTATCCCTAGTCTTACCTTGGGCGCCCGTATTTCCACCGCTTCTACCCCCTTTTTACTATAGTGTAAGTATTTTTAACGCGAGTTGATTCAGACTCGATAGCAAATACAGTAATACGAAAACATACCTAGGAACCCCACCAGCACCAACTCCATCCAACATTCCGTCGTCAAACGCTCTCGGCAACAAACTTCAGACGACGGCCCGGGAGCCCAATTCACCGTCCCCCATTGTCAGTGACACTTTTTTTTTTTTTTTTTTTTTTTTTTTTTTTTTTTTTTTNNGGACAATCGCATTCACAGGCCGCGCTCCGAAACTTGTTCCTCCCCATTTCCCGCCCAACACCCCCGCAATGGCAATCCTCTACACAGACGCGTCGTCGCAGGCCGGCGCGTCCTCGACCGACGCGGGCCTGTTCTCCTTGGACCTCATCTCGCCCGAGGTCGCCGCGGCCCTGCCAGAGGGCTACAAGATGCGCTCGCTGCGCAAGTCGGACTACGACTCGGGCTACCTCGACTGCCTGCGCGTGCTGACGACGGTCGGCGAGTTTGACCGCTCCGCGTTCGAGGTGCGCTTTGACGAGTTCGCCCAGTCGCCCGGTAGCTACTACATCTTGGTGGTGGAGGATGCCGAGGGGAGGGTCGTCGGGACTGGCGCGTTGATTGTTGAGCGCAAGATGTAGGTCTTGTTTTTTTTTTTTTTTTGTCTTGTATCTTTCTTTGCAGACAGTGTTGGGTTTTTGCATTGGGCCCCCACCCCCTTGTGTCCTGTAGTGGCTACATGTGCAATTGCTGACGTAGGGGGGGATCACCACCGCCCGCTCCCTTATAGAATCCACAGCCTCGCCTCGGTCGGTCACATTGAAGATATCGCGGTCGCAAAGGATCAGCAGGGCAAGAAGCTCGGCCTGCGCATTATCCAGGCACTTGATTACATCTCAGAAAAGGTTGGGTGCTACAAGAGCATTCTGGACTGCAGCGAGAAGAACGAGGGCTTCTACGACAAATGTGGCTTCAAGCGTGCAGGGCTGCAAATGGCGCACTATTACGACAGCAAATAGACTATAGACGATCCGTGTAAAACGACTTTGATGATTATATATACCTGCCAGGAGGTAGCTGTATCTACATGCCTACTTACCTGTTATATTCCCCTCCCTATGCAGTATGGGAGGTGCAGCAGTCCCGTAATGCGTCACAGGCTTTATGCCAGATATCACCATCGGAACTCGACATATGACGAGGACGGTAAGAAGTATTTCCCTCGTTAATTTACTGACAGTACAACTTGAAAAGCAGCTAGTCTAGTATCATGAAATGTTGAAGAGATCATCTGAACCAGAGAGTTATCGATATAAGACGAGCCGCACTTGTCACTATCATATAACACATCCAATCGGATATGGTGTAGTGGCTAACATACGACGCTCTCAAGATCGACTAACCGTCGTGCCCGGGGTTCGATTCCCCGTATCCGAGTTTCTTTTTGAAATTTTTGCGCATCTTCGTTGCAACCCATCTGTTGCTCACAAAAGCTGGAGGCCTTTTTTCTTTTCTGTTTTTCGTAGTCGGACTACCTCGTTTGTTTTTTTGTCCCCAAAATTCGGATCTGTGACGATGGTTACATGACACGCGGCTGGCAAGCCCCTCAATTTACGCCAAAATCCTAATGTTTACCGCATCTTGTTCGACTTTGTTTACCAAGTGATTGAATATGCAAGTGGAAAGAGGTGCGTGGTAGCAGCATTGAACAGTCTCAATTGATTTATTCGCTTCTATGACAAAGTATATTGTTTTGGTTGCGTGGCTGGGACCGGAGCTCGAGCTTGGTTATATTTATGTCAGAGCTTGCATTGACGTATGTGACAAGCATACAAACTATCTGAAGCAACGGGTTACGCCGCAAGACATAGATGTTACACAATGTGCGGGAACAGCTCAATGTACTTGCTGCGTCTTATACTAGACTAGTAGTAGAGCGTGGTACCCCCCATCGTGCACTTGATAGTCTCGATTCCACTTGTTCACATCTGGAACGATCTTTCGAGTCAAGAATATTCACGATGTGAAATCCGGTGCTGCAAGGACAATCCTGCATACCCATGGCTGGTCAAGTGACACTGCACTGAGATGATACACGACTGGATATTGATTGAATAGACGCTCATGCATGCTCAGAATTCAGCAACTCAGACAACCAAATCACTTAGTTTGGTTATGATTTCAGATTCGGAAAAAAAAAAAAAAAAAAAAAAAAAAAAGAACCTTTGGTGAGAACGGCAAGAGTGAGATGATGGAGAATCTCAGCATTGCAGAATAAACAGCGTCACATGCGCCCCACTGAGCCATACAATTCCCTCCCACCCAACGCCATTTCTAAAAAGAACAGGACATCAAACAAAAAGCGACTTGCTTCCGTGAATCATCATATCAACCCTCAAATTCCACTTTGCCCTTGCCTGAAGGCCCTTGCATGTCGGCCGCCGCTTTTGTACCGGCACCTTCGCCGCCACCGTCAGCCTCTGCATCCGCACCTTCAAGTAGGTCGCGGTCGCTCGACCTGACTGACTTGGTTCCAGATCTCGAGCCAGACGCGGCGCCGATGCGGGGCGTCCTCGACGAGGAAGAAGTACCCCTCATGTCCTCGTCCTCGTCCTCCTCCTCATCCTTTTGCTGATATTGGTATGGGGTCGCATTCTTCTCAAGTTCTTTCTGCGCCTCCTCCATCCGCCGCCGGACCTCAGCAGCAACCCGCATACCATCGGTAACAATATTGTCCAGGACACCTCGGACTCCTCTGCCGGCGCCAGCAACCCCGCCAGCTCCGCCGCCAAAGGCACCAAAAATCGACGAGGGTCCGGCTGAGCCGGCGCCTCCACCACTGCTGTTGCTGCTAGGGAGACCCTCGACCACGTGGAAAGAAACTGGGAAGCTGGACTCGAAGAACTGTTCCAGCAGCTCATCTGCTAGGACTACCATTCTGAACGTCGGGAGGGTAATGTGCAGCGGGTTAGAAGGGTCAAGCGCTATGTTGGCCTTTGCTTGAGACACTTTTCGTGACACTACGCCGTCATGTAAGGATGACTGTGATGACTGATTTTCCGGAGCCAGAGACTCGGACACTGGAGGAGGCGGTACCGTCTTCTCCTCCTTCGGTTCGGCCGAAGGGGTGGGCTCCCGAGTAGGCTCAGGGGTAGGCTTCTTTGCCGGCTTGAGCTGCGGGCTGCCCTCTGGCGAATCCATGGCCAACAGATCCTCTTCGTCTGACTCGTCATCCTCATCATCGTCGTCGTCACCAATCGCAAACGCATCTGGATCGACTAGATCTGGTGACAGAGGGGGCATGAGCGGCTCGCGATGTTTCTTCTCTGCGATTGGCGATTCGGCCGGCTTCTCGTGCAGCTTCTCCTCGACCTTCTCCAGTATTTTTTCTTGCTCAACCTTGGCGTCCTGGTTCTTTGGGTGATCCGGGTCGGCGTACTCGAAGCACCTTCTTATGAATGCACTGATGCTGCCCAGGAACCTCTCATTGACCGTGGGGCCGCCCAGAGAGCCGTCGTTGGGTCCGTTCGGGTCACCTGCAACCTGATGCTCCGAGTAGCCATTCAGCGCAGTTGTCGAGCCTGAAGGACTCAGCGTGCCCTCGAGTCCTCTTCTAGAGAGAAACAGGAGCGCCTCCGATATCCTCAATATGCCCTCGCGATCAACTCGTCCATCTCCATCATCATCATAGAGCTCGAACAAGTACGTGATGGTGCCCATGATGTCCCGCTTGCCCTTGATGCGTGCCATGCCCGAGACGACATTCTGGAGCGTCAGAGCGCCAGCCGAGTCAACATCCCACTTGGCGAACAGCCGCTGCAGGAACTCGTGGTCGGCCGGTTCCGGTCCGTTGCCCCAAGGCGACAATTGCCCAGCACCCAGCCTCCTCATGCTGTTGTAGCCTCTGTCGGGAAACGTGTCTCTGCGGGGGGTTGTGGGCGAATCCGACATGGCCCATTTGGCCATGGCCGCCAGAAACTCGCGGAACGCATCGTAGTCCATCAAGCTTGTGCTGGCCCCGAGACCAACGCGGCCCTTCTCAACCTTGGGCTCGTGGATGCGGCCTCGGTTCGCTTTGGCGCGTCTTTGGTTCTCCTCCTGTATCATGCCCTCGCGTTGCTGCCGCTCGTAGAGGACCGTGTAGAAGCGGTCGTAGAGCGCACTGAGCTCTTCGGGGGTTAGCAGTTTGCTGTCAGGTCCCAGGTTCCTGATGGCTGTGCGCTTTGCAAAGTTCTCAATGTTGTTGAGGACCGCGTCCTTGTTCTTGAGCCGCAGATCCGTAATGCTCGCGTGCGTGATGCCTGAAAACTCCTTGAAAGCAACAACCATGAGCTCCTGAAAGCGCGTGACTGCACGGAGCTTGGGATTCTCAGATCGAGGATGCGCCGACTCATCCAGCCGGGCAAAATAAGACTTGAGGACCGAGATGAACGCGCCATCGTCCGTCGCGTCAAGCAGCTCCTCGCCGTTGATGCGGAGGATCGCGAGGCCGACCTGAAACAAGACCTTGGGTCCCTCTACAAAAAACACATCCAAGACCCTAAAGGCAAAGACGAGGGGCATCGAGTTGATGTAGAGGGATAAGAACCAGGGCAGAGATACCACCGAGAGCTGCACGTCGCTCTTGACGAGGTGCTCCCACAGAATAGGCATCGTCTTTTCCACGAGGGACTCAAAGACCTTTTGGTCCAACAGAGTCCCGTACATGGTCGTCGAGTAATAGCCAGGCACAAGACGATCGCAAAGGGTCGACAACAGGAAGAAGGCCTGTACCTCTGACATGTAGATCAACAAGGCTGCGACCACAATGTTCATGGCCTGGCAGTATCCAACGTCGGCATTCACCCAGCTGTACGCCGTGAGGACTCTGCGCAGCCTGTTGATGCCAATCTCGTCCTGATAGCCCGGATATTCAGGTAAACTGCGGTTCAGGTCCTTCTCAATCTCATCGATAGCCAGCGACTCCTGTCCCGAGAACTTTTCCAAAGTCTCCTCGTACATGGATGGGTTCTCCAGCCTCAGGTATATAGAGCCAGAGGTGAGCTCCCACATCTCGCCTCGTAATCTGTTTGGGAGACCGACCCGGATGAGTTTGTGGAAAGTTGGTTGCCGCAGTAATGTGAAGTTTCGACCGTTGTCTCGAAGGTATTCAGCCCACAATCGCATCTTTGCCCTATCTCGGAGCTTCTTGGGGTCGCCGGGGTATCGGAACTGTAGACCCAGGCCGGCGTCGGGAGGGACCGCCTCCTTTTGGTCCTCGGGTCTAAGGAGGTATTCCGAGTAGCACTCGGCAACCACTCTTTTGAGTTTGGCGACGTTGCCAACGCCCGCCCGCAGGCCCTTCTTCAGCCCGTCGCAGAAGCGCTCACAAGCCTGCCGAGAACCAGCAAGCTGCACTGTTATCCTTTGTTCCCTGACCTGGTTCTTGCCATCCTTGCTCGCCGACTTGTCTTTGTCCTTGTCCTTGTCCTTGTCCTTGTTGCCAGACTCGTGGAGCAATCCATTCCATGTCGTGATGGCCAGGGCAAACTGAAAACCGAGAGAGAATGATTAGTACCAATGATATCTTATATGAGCTCGCTCATTTACGCCTGTGGTATAAACAATGTTTGTTTCATGGCCTGGCGCATACCTGGTAATTCTGGCTGTTTAATCGTTCCACTTTGCGAATGGCGCACAGGGGAAACGTGAAGCCATTGCCACTTGGTCCTCCACCATGTGTCTGACCTGTAAAGATTGATGAGCTCGAAGTGCTGGCAGACTGCAGGAAACTCGAGGCCGTGGTGGAGAAGCAGATGAACGACTCGGACAGGTGCAGGCGGCCGACATAGTGCCAGCCCATGTCGGCCGTCTTCTCGCCCTGCGTGACATTTGCGGGCGGGATATTCAGCTCGGCGGCGATCTCGTAGAGCGGGTGCTGTGACGAGGGCAGGCGGAACTGGTGCTGAAACAAGGTGGCCTTGGACGGGTTCTTGTCGGACTGGGTGAGGTTGAGGCCTTGGGTCGGGTCAAGCAGCTCCTGTGCCTTTTGCACAAAGCTCGAGATGTTCCACATGGCGGCGACGATTTGAGTTTCTCGACGGGGCCCTGGGGAAGAGTCTCAGTTGAATTCCTCAGTCGAGTGCATGACCCTCCCCTTTGTTTGGTCAGACAGGCAGGGCTGAGATGAAGATTGGCAGGGACTTGGCAGTGGGCGTAAGCGTTACGGGTCGGATGACCAGACGGATTGGCTTGAGTGGACGGTTCGTTGCGGTTTTGAAGTTGGATGGATGGATGGAATGGGTGGATAGATGGATGGACGGACGGGCGAAGGTGTACTGATTCCAACGATGTACGATGCGTGCACTTTAAACAGGAATACGGCGGGCCAATGCAGCGACAGGACGGGTAAAAAAAAAGACAAGCAATATGACAGATATCGAAGGGGGGTGGTTTCAGAGAGGGAGGGACAAAGATTGATTTGCTAGAGACGCATTGGACGTCAGACAACGCCAGCAGCGTTATGGATGATGGACCGCGGATGTGATTGATACTGTACTTTGCAGTACAGCAACCAAGTTGAGTCGAGGTTGATGCGTGAATGGATTTGGCTGCAATTGGGTTCCAGGGTGTCTGTCGTCAGGAGCAAAGGTGGGGAGCTTCAGTTGCCTCGTGTGCTTACCTTGGGTACAGTAGTACTTGAGAGCCCTGAGAGTGGTGGTGCCTGTGCTCCTCCCCTGTAAGTAGTAGAGCTAGCTCCACAAGGCCGCGTGCGTGGCATGCCGGCACGGGTTCGGTTGATGGATGGATCCATCCATCCATTGCTGTGCGGGCTTTTCGGATCATGACTTGCAGAGTTATGAAGACTTTCAACATAAAAGATAGTAGAGCCAAAGGCGACTGGAAACAAAAGTGCCACGATTATTATATAAGCGTTTTTTTTTTTTTTTTTTTTTTT
>NW_021940920.1:294548-352714 GCF_004337985.1 Pyricularia pennisetigena | reverse complement strand
AAAAAAAAAAAAAAAAGGGTTTATCTCATCCATGTCAACCTCTGTTGATGATTGTAGCTGCCGTGCCTTGTCCGCACAGCTTGATACGCTAGTAACAGTCAAGTTACTTGTGCACAACACAGCACTCTATCAGGCTGCCTCGCCTGATCAAAGTCAATTCTCTAAAAGCCTTGAGATTTAAGACAAAGTTCGCTGATCTTCCAAGCTGATAAAGAAAGAATGCACAAGGTAGAAATAGTATCTTGGGCAGGCAGAACATTCACAAGGAATGTCTCAAATGGGCCGCCATAAAATAGCGACTTGGATGCTGCCCTAGGTCTAACCTTAGAAGGCCGGTAAGATGATCATGATAGATCAGCGAGGAACAGCCTCGGGCAGTAGCCGCTCCAAGCATAGCCTCAGATCCTCTAGTTCCCCTTGCAAAACAAAGTGAAACTTCTTTTTTGCGGTTATAGTAAGTGTTACAGCCCCAAATTCCCGTTCATTTCGCAAAAAAAAAAAAAAAAAAAAAAAGTCAAGTCCGGTCTATAGTTAAAAGGGAATCTCTCCCGAAGATCAAGGGCGTATATGAAAATTGGACCTTGTGTGTTTCAGGCACTTGGCATATCTGGCGTGAATTAATATCCGACAGTAGGCCGTTAGCAGGCATTAGGTTGACTTGGGAGAGCCGTCACATTAGGATTGGATGTTTGTGCGGACCCTTACGCGACGTCATAGGCACCGAACTACATTACTACAAGTACAAGTAATAGCACTGTAACCACCTCTGGCGCAGAGGGCTGCTTCAGCCGGGCAACTTGTCAGTGTCGCTGTTTGGTTTGTCATCCATATGCACCGCACTGTCCGCCAGTCATCCGTCCAACCATCATCCCGCCTGACATGATGTAAGACTGGGACCCCGGAACTCGGAACGCTAAGGAAAAGAGACACTCAAAGCAGGTGACCCGCGATTCGAGCACCTGAACCCAAAACTACAAGATCGGTTCAGTAAATCAACTCTGGGGAAAAGATGCGGATCACGGGAAATTCAACTCTGCAGCGTTGAGTTTGTTGCACAACATTACAATAGTGGCATGATATGAATACCGAGAGAGAGAGAGAGAGAGAGAAAGGGCTCAGGTTGGGGCACTCTGACAGAGTGCGTGCATGGAAAGATTAGGACTACTACAACAATTATTACTTATACAATCGGAATATGTGGCCCGGTGATGGAAATTTTGAGACGTTTGTGTGTGCCGGAGAGATAATTATTGTTTTGATGGAATATTAAAAAAAAAAAAAAAAAAGAAAGAAAGATAGTAATAAAAGGGCGAATCAGGGAGAAAGGCAGAAGAAAAAAAAATGAAAAAGAAAAGACAAGAAAGGATGAACAGAGCAGGGACCAGCTCGCAAATGGGTCAAACCAAGCTAGAGTCAAGCGATCGCCTTCGTCACGGGTATCAAACCACTCGTGCCGGAGGAGAGAGAAAAAAAAAGGAGAGAGACTGGCTATGTGTTTTGCTCTTCTATTAATAAAATACTAATAACCGGTCTTGCACCAACTGAGAACTGCAAGGTAGCAAATATGTTTGTGGTCGACTTCAAACCTGGTAAACCGAAAACACAACATAGGTCTCATGGACATTAACCTGCACATGTGCTATCAAGTTCTAACGAGGCTTTGAGGTAGCTTTTAATCAAAACCAATCAGCCCGGAGAAAGGGGCGTCGAGTTAGGTTGGATCCGATTTGTTTTGCGCCGACCTTGCCGAGTCTGCCAAAGGGAATTAATTTGATTGATTGATCATTGGATTACAGTACTTACTGTATGTGATCTTTAGTCTCATACTTGTAGGTACCTCCATGACAAAAAGAACTGGAGCCCGATTTATCTTCAATCGTCATCCGTTTTTTTTTTTTTTTTTTTTTTTTTTTTTTATATATATATATGTTTTTGAATTATTAGCTTTCAGATGCCACCGACTTTGCACAAGCTTGCCTACATATATAGGTCATAATTACCTAGGTACCTATTTATAGGGAGCTGTTCAATTAATTCCTCCTCATCTTGTTTGTTTTATCTACTCTACTTTATGGTACACCCAGTACTGACTGGAATTATATACCTACCTACTACCATAATCACCCTTGAAGGATGCAGCGGGCATTCCCGATCCACTGACCGAAAGCCGGGAACCCAAAAGTGACATGCGGACAGACAGACATCATCCCCGCAGCTGGACTGGAGCACGACCCCCCCAGACACGACAAGCCAGCCCATTCACTGATTGATGATTGATCCGTCCATTCACATCCACCAAAAGATCCCATATCCCACTCCCCGAGTGCCTCTCCACCCACACCCCCCCGGTCGCCCAAGCAGGCATATAACATCATAGCCCAGGTAGGGCAAAACTGGCTGGACTGGGTTTTTTTTTTTGGGTTTTGGGCAATTGAGAACCACAACCCCCTGGTTCAATCGATCAAATTGGCAGCCCTCCTTTCTCTTCGTCAGTCAAATCGATGCAACATTTATTTTCGAGCTCTGGTAGTAATTCTAGACGCAAAGCAACTCCAATCTCTCTCATATCCTACAACTGACAAAAAAACCAACAACCACCAGGGGAACTTGATGTAGCTCCTTTTGGGCCCTGTCCAAACCTGATTGGCGCCAAATCGTTACTACATCTACTATCTACCTTAACTTGCCTTGGTACCTCGCTACCAGGTACTTGCGTTATCAAATCGCTCTCTAAAGCCGCCAACCACCGCGCTATCTTTTTGTATTCATTTATTCATTTATTCACTTTGTATTCACTCACCTGCTTCACCTACATATCCACTTCCTTGCTCGAACCAGCAAACTGCCTCAACACGGCAGCCGTCATCCCAATATCTGCGAGTCAACCGCAACTCAATCTCGCCCCGATCCGCCTCCCAACCAGCCAGCGCTGCACGTAACCGCATCCTCGGGGCTCACTCAGGTCCCCTTTGTCCTTTACTCTTTTTTTATTTTTATTTTTTGTTTTGCCTTTTTGAACGGCGAACCAGAGAGTCGCAAGGAGCTACGATTGGCGCAAGGGGGGAGGGGATAGAGTTTACGTGGTTCCCAGCCCCGCACACAACGCCTTGCCCCCGGCCCTGAAGCCGGCTCGAAAGAGAGAGACAGAGAGAGAAAAAAAAAAAAAAATAAAAAAAATAAAAATAAAAGCATCAGGTACTGCACAAAAACTTAATCGGCCATGGCCGCTGCTCTGGCGCATTCGTCGGGCATGATTCCTTCCATGGTTGGAGTCCCACCGGCGACATCATACGAAAATGGCGGCGGCAACAACAGCAGCAGCACAGGAGCAGGCCATGGATCGATGATTCCAAACGACGGCAACCGAGCCGGCCGGAATGCGCCGCAAGGCGACCTCAAGTCCGATGCGGAGTCGGCCCAATCGCAACATAGAAAGCTCCAGCTGAGCGACTTCAAAAAGGTCCGGACGTTGGGAACAGGTGAGATATTCATATGATTTGTTTTCTCTACACCAAACAAGATGCAAGTCAAGCGTTTGGTCCCATCCCACTAACAACAACATGCCGTCGACCGCCTCGCAGGAACATTTGCACGAGTCTGCCTTGTCCGCCCATCGGACCCGCAGAACGAAGCGGAGCGCAACCAAGTATTTGCGCTCAAGATCCTGCGCAAATCCGAGGTGGTCAAGCTCAAGCAGATCGACCATGTGCGACACGAGCGCGCCATCCTCTCCGACGTCTCGGGCTTCCCCTTCATAACAAACATGCTCGCCTCCTTCTCCGACCACGACTTCCTCTACATCGTGCTCGACTACGTCCCCGGCGGCGAGCTCTTTTCGTATCTGCGCAAGTACCGTCGCTTCGATGAGGACATGGCCCGCTTCTACGCCGCCGAGATCGTCCTGGTGCTAGAGTACCTGCACGAGGCCCAGGACGGCGTCGCCTACCGCGATCTCAAGCCCGAGAACCTGCTGCTGGACGCCCAGGGCCACATCAAGCTCGTCGACTTTGGCTTCGCCAAGAGGCTGGGCGGCAGGAGGGACGGCGACAACAGCGGCACCAAGGAGACCTACACCTTGTGCGGCACCCCAGAGTACCTGGCTCCCGAGGTTATCCATAACAAGGGTCACACGACGGCCGTGGACTGGTGGGCGCTGGGGATTCTGATTTACGAGTTTCTTACCGGGTACCCGCCCTTCTGGCACCAGAACCCAATAGAGATCTACAAGCAGTACGTCATCTTTTATATGGATGCTCTTTTTTTTTTTTTTTTTTTTTTTCCTTGTTCCGTCGCTTGTTTGTACTGTGAGCGGTTCCGCCCCCTTAAACTAACATGTTTTCCCTTCCCTTTTCCCCCCGAACAACAGAATCGTCGAAAAGCCCGTCGTCTTCCCGCAAGACCCGCCCATCTCTCCCAACGCCCAGGACATCATCCGGCAGTTCTGCACCGTCGACCGCTCCCGCCGGCTCGGTAACATCAGCGGCGGAGCGGCGCGGGTAAAGGAGCACCCCTTCTTCGAGGGCGTCGACTGGGACGCCATCTACAGCCGCAAGTTCCCGGGGCCCATCCTGCCACCAATCAGGTACCCAGGCGACGCCCAATGCTTCGACATTTACCCCGAAGAGGACGTCGGCAAGGATCCTTACACGGACGAGATGGCTCAAAAGTACGACCAATACTTTAGGGACTTTTGAGAAGAAGCCGAACCGGAAACAAAAAAAAAAAAAAGAAAAACAAAGCACAAAAAAAAAGAGGTTCATCTGCACAAAACTCAAATAGCTGTATTAATACTGTCTCATTGTGGCGCTCGCTTTCTGTTCTCCCTTTTTTTTTTTTTTTCTGCTGTCCCTGCCTCTTACGAACAGTCGAAGCTCTACCCAAGATTACTACCTAGGCATTTACTTCTTGTTCTGCGAACAAACCCCTACCTGTACATTCCCGATTGATACTATCACAGGTTGATTTTTTTTTCTTTTTTTTTCATGGTTTCTTCCTCCTTTATCTGAGAAATGTGTCATGCCAAAGATAATGACCTTTTGTTTTTATTCGAACCACCATCCCATCATATCTGCAAAATCTTTGTTCTTTCCGTTTTTTTTTTATTTCTCTCTTTCCCTTTGTTTCTTTCATGAAAGCATCATGTAAATAACTGGCATCCCCCCATTGTTATGTGTTCAAGCGCACCAGAATTTTTCTCAAAGGCATACCTCACATGGCAAGCATACTTCAGGGCAAAACCGGGAGATATCCAAAAAAGGGGGGGAGAGGGGAGTTTTGAACTTGAAGGACTCCAACTTATTCTTGGAACGGCCTCGGTCCTGCTTGAATTCATTTCCCGGCGAAGCCTTGAGCATTGGAACTGGAATTCATCAAGAAATCAAAGCGGTCGAGTGGTTTTACTCGTCTTTGTCAAATACTCCTTGCGAGCAGGGACTGTTTTGTACTGGTGAGATGTCCCCCGCGATGTACCTCATCTTTGATACCAAATCACTCCAACGAAGGTTCCCATTCATGATTATTCTGGTGAATTTTCGAGCTCTGTGAACAAAATCTACGTTTTGTGCCTGATTCCCTTTCGGTTGCGTCTTCTGAGCAAACGTAAACCTCTGTTCCAGGGCACCGCGAAGCCCCTTCCATAGACTATTGGGACGACTTCATTACTTCCATGGCAGAAGAATCATGACCATTGTACCAAATCTTGGACGAGAAAAAATGCAACACAACAAGCAGGGCAGCTTAACAAAAACAAAAACATGATCAGAATGCATAAAAATGCCCTTCAGGCGTGCCACATGCCATATGCCATAGAGAGACCGTACCACAACAAAACGCCATACTCCATACTCGTCGTAGTAATCATGGAACCTCAAATCAGCGCAGGAAAAAAAAAAAAAAAAAACATGGAGTGATACCACCACCATAACGTAGACAGAGTCGACAAAAAAAGGCACAGCCGACAAATGCTCCAAAAAAATGCGAGGATTTAGCTAGTCCAGCACCAGCACCAACACCAACACTTGGAGAGCCACCCTGCGACGGCAGAGGCGATAAAGGCAGCCGACCTCCTCCTCTAGAGCACTTGGTACAGCCAGTACGTGCCCAGGGTCAACACGGCCAGCGAACCGAGCGCGGCCGCGCCCTCCTTGGTGCACCACAGCAGCATGGTCCAGCCCGACACAAACTCGCGGGACCTGGCTACTTGGCGGCGCGCCGTGGCGTGTATGTCGAGCGGGTATGGGAGGCGGATGCGCACGTCTTGGTCCTGCGCTGCCGAGTCGCCGCTGTCGGAGCTTCCATCTTTGCCCCCTGCTGCGCCTCCTCCGACTTTTCCATCTTCTCGCGACGAGTCCAGCACCTGGCCGGCCACGCCCTTGGCCTTGGCCACTTCCCTGCCCAACTCCGTGGGCGTCAGGATGGGTACATCGAGGCGCAGAAACACGGGTTGATGGTCCGAGGACCGCATCAGCGGCATGGAGGTGTACGCGCGGACCTCAAATGTGTGGTGGTCCTCCTCGCCTTGGCCGTCGTGCTTGGCAAACTCGGGCACTTCCATGTACAGCACCCGATCGGTCCAGCTCGGCCACCTGTGCTTAGCAAAGCGGTACGGCACGACCAGATCGCCCTCCCCGCGCTCCATGGCCTCCCTGGCTTCAACTTCGTTGATTGCGCCGTCTGTCGAGTGCAGCACGTCGTACTTGTACGTCGGTGGGAAGGAAATGTCCTCTTCGGTGAAGCAGCGGAGCACCCTGCCCGCCGCCTTCTCCTTGTTAAGTTGATCTCTCTCCAGGAGCGTGGGCCAGTGATCGGGAGAATCGGGATCGAAGCTCGGAAACCTGTCTTCCTTCTTGGGGGACTTGTCCGACGTGCGGTAGTTCAGGTCTCCAGCGACAAACACATGGCTGCCGGGCCTAAAGATGGTCATGTCGCGCAGCGCCTCGCGCATGTGGCCCGCCAGGACCCGATCTTGCTCCTCAGCCTCCCGCAGCAACGCCTCAGCTTCGGCCTCCTCCTCGGCCGTCGGCGCCGGGCTCGCTGCGCTGTCAGAGACCCTGCCGGTGGAACGCCGCCTCAGTAGACCCGACACCACGTCCTGGTCCTCGGGCCTAGCAACCTCTTTGATCGTAGCCACAGGGTCGCCAAACAAGAGCGCCGAGCAGATGCTCTGCCAGTTGGCGTGCCTCCTCTTAAGATTCCACTCCATGGGCGCGAGGTGCGTGGCCACCAGCGTGAGCTGCGTAAAGGCGCCGTCGCCGCTGCCGGCCGAGGAGCTGCCGCGCGGGGTGAAGATGCAACGGACAGCCACGGCGCCCTTGTTGCCCATGTCGAGCGTGCCAAACCCAACCTCTGCCAGCTCGACGCTCGAGATGGTCGACGGCTGCAGCGCAAAGAGCATGATGGCGGTCATACCGACATTGTGCTGCTTTACGAGCGTGTAGGGCCCCCGCGCTCGGCGGGCTTTTCTCCACGGCGGGCTCAGCAAGGGCGACTGCTGCTCTTCCTCCGCGTCCGGGGCCGGCGAGGCTGCATCGTTGCGATCGTCTTCGACGGTGGCAGATGCCGGCGTGGCGGGGGTCGAGGGGGTGGATTTGATCTTGACGGCTGCTATGTTGAGCGCCTCTTCGTATCGCGAGAGGAACGGGGCCAACAAGGGACCCCCGATGAACGCATAGCTCAATGGGGATATCTCTTGAAGGGAGCTATAGCCAGCAGGATGAAAAAGAAAGACATTGGTTGTTTCTCAAGAGTCAGCGGTCCAACTCTCTCCGGGTACGATTGTCCTTTCTTGTTCACCGCGGCCATGGCATATGAGTCCGGGAAAACTCCAAATCAAGAAAAAAAGACATGAAAAACCTACAAAACAACCACCTCTGGCAGCGACGTAGCATTGGTCACCAGTGCCGTCTCAAGATGGTGCGCAAAGACGGTTGAGTCGACCATCTTTTTGGCGGCGTTGAAGCTCAGGATCAGCAGATCCAGCTTCGTCTTCTTACCGCCCATCATCATCATCTTAGGATGCTGCACCGAGATGTCGTCGAGTCCATGTGCTGCCTGCTTCCGTGTCGACTTGCCTGACATGTTTGCGGTGGACAAGGTAGCGCAGCGACGTAGGTACCCGGCGAAGTGGACTTTTAGGTGCAGCGTCCCGCTCTGCAGCCAGCGTGGAGGACAGGACAGGACAAGGTATCTCTAGCCAAGGTTAATGAAACAATCAATCAGCTTGTCAAGTAGAAAAATGATTGGTACGGGCAGCTGAAGGGATCCAGCGGCTGACGCTGGTTGGAGGATTCACCCCGCCGATTCTGCGGCTGGTACGTAGGGGGTTTGGTTTGATTGATGGTAAAAGCTGGGGGTGAAGTACTCTAGGAAAAGTGACGTACAGTAGTGCTCCAAGGTGGACCCGCTTGAACCAGGCAACGGGCAGACTAGGTTCCTGGTTAAGTATTTACTCCTCAACTTCTTGATAACTTTAAAATAATGAAAACTAATACAAGTAATAATATCCCTCTACATACTAAGCTGATTATAATATCTTTTAATATCAGACGTAAGATTTAAGTACTTATCTACGTACTCAAGGCACCCACCTAACCTTTTCGTCTTCATCGGTAGGTTTGGCAACAAGGTCAGGCTGTCGAGACACCCATCATCCACTAGTCTAGACATCACATGGATGATTCCACCTTGCTTACATACGTAGAGCTCCCTCTTTGCTGTAGGCAAATTCTACGTGAACATAAGCTCTTGCACGTACTTACCAATAAAGTACTTTGCCTCGAAAGCCGGGAAAGAAACCCAGAGAACGCTTGAGGCCTCCGCTTCCCCTCCCGATCCCCAACCTCAACCAACAAAACATGCCTTGACATATGCCCCTCTCGCTTGTCAACATACGCCTAATGAAGCTCGGCTTCTATGCCCACTTCTGCCTCAAGGCCTTTTGAATGTTCCCAAGTCCCAGATAATCTATTCAGCACGAATCAACAAATTCCACCCTTGGCTTAAATTCACTTTACGCATACTTTTGGTCAGGGAGAAACAGAAAAACACAATGTTAAAAGACCTATCTAGTTGTTGCTTTGTAATGGCCCAATGCCTTGTCCGGTTGCGTCAGCTATCCACAAGATCCCGTCCCGAGGTCAGAAGAGATGAATGGTGTGTCCTTGTGAGACGCCCTTCATAGCTCGAGCCACCCAAGTCCTCTATGGCCACCGCGCCAGTGAAAAGATACTTGGTGCTGCCTCCACTGCCGTGGACCCTTGTAGCAACTGCCGAAAACCATATTATGACAAGGAAATGGAGAGAAAGAAAACTTGACCTGAGCTGAAGACACATATAAGTGAGCCTCTGTGCAAAGAACCAAGTGTTGCCGCCAATATCCTCCAATCTTCTCCAACACGCCCGTTGCAATGTCGCCTTTGTAGCTTGACAAAAGTAGGATACGGTCTAGCCTGCCGTTCGGGTGTCGAATTCCGTGCCCAATTCATAAGTTGACGTTTGCATGCGTGATGAATCCCGAAGCCTGCACCCTCGAAACTACCTCCTCGTCCCCATGATTTCCTCCCCACAAGCAGGCTCCGAAGCGATAACCACCAAAGCGAAGAAAGAGATACCCAGATTCCTGGTTCGAATAAAAGGAAACAATCCAAGGAGATAACGATCAGAAATAAACAGGAATGAGGCGCCCACGATGACCGGAGAGTAGGATAGGCTGCAACCATGATCCTCACTGGCGTAGTCACGTCCCGGACGCACGTCGAAGCGACGCGCCTCATGACTAACGCATTGGGGATGTCACCACAATGGCATTGTAGCCGATGTGTTGCAAATTTCATCCGCACAATTCGGCAACAAGAAGTCCGTCGGTTCACATCAAAACCCTCCGATGCCATCGGGCGTGCCGTTCCACCAGTCGCGGGTCGCCGCCCACTTGCAGAAGCGAATGGCGTAGTTGCCATACGCTCACTGCTAAGAGCTGTTTTACCGAGAACTGATCGAGCAATGGTGAAGGAAAAGCTGAAATGCGGCCGACAGAAGAAAAAAGAAATTGAAAATAACAGTTGTTACTCCGCGTCGTGGTTGAGTGGGGTTCGTGGTTGCCTTCCATGGTCATGCTCACCCCTGACCCGATCGACTCATTGCACATATTACTAGGCGGTGGTAATCTAGTAATGTGTCTTGGTTTCCGGGTTGATAGGCGAGACTGAGACTGATTGCGGCGAAAACAAAGATGGCATACAACACGCACGTGGTGCTGCTCAAAAGTAGCCCTCGACGTTATACTCCCAAACTCAACGATTAACAAGTCCAGAAGGTTTCGTGTGCTGACTGGACCTTGTTTCACTTCGGTCGGTAGGCAGATTCAGCGTTCTTGTAAGCCGAACGCAGCCTATTCATCGAGCGCTGAACGTCAGTAACCGTGTCAGCATTTTCCTCCGGCCAGCGTTGTGGTATCCGCACCAAACTCGAAGGAAAATGATTCCTTACAAGGAATGATTTGTAACTGGGCTTTACTAAACACTCACATCCTGTCGCTGCCGCCGACGGCACCTCTGGTGTTGGGGGTATCCTCGCCGGGAATCAGGTTCTTGTTGCGAGGGCGGCTGGATTGAGCAGCAGTGCCCGCCTGGGCCTGTTGGGACGGGTCCTCACGGGCCTGCTTATCCTCACCCTGGCGAATTGCCTGAGCGTTCTTCTGGTACTTGTACACAGTCCAGTCGAAAACGTAGTCGTACTGGAATCCCTCACGGACAAACAGATCACGGAAAATCTTGCGAAGATAGCTGTAGTCGGGCTTGTCGTCGAAGCGCAGAGAACGGGTGTAGTTCAAGTAGATGGCGAACTCGTTGGGGAATCCGCGGCAGAGAACCTCGGTGGGAGTGGTCATCTTCTTCTCCATGATCCTGTCATACTTCTGCTTCTTGGTCGCTGCCTTCAGACCTTGCCAGGGGAGAGAGCCACGGCAGAAGTAAAGCATGACATAGCCGAGGGACTCCATGTCATCACGGCGAGATTGCTCTAGAAAAAGACGAGGATTGTCAGTATTAGAGGCAAAATTGGGGCCAACATGTAATTTCACAAGGTTGAACATACCGACACCCAAGTGGGTGTTGATAGATGCATAACGGGCAGTTCCAGTAAGGTTCTTGTTCTCCCTGTAAGGGATGTGAAAGTGAGTCTTGGGGTCACGGTACTTCTTGGCGAGACCAAAATCGATAACGTTGACTTGGTTACCGCGCTTGCCGATGCCCATCAGAAAGTTGTCGGGCTTGATATCACGGTGAATAAACGACTTGGCGTGGATATACTCGATACGAGAGATGAGTTGGTCGGCGAGTAGCAAAACTGTCTTCAATGAGAACTTGCGGTTGCAGAAGTTGAAGAGATCTTCCAAGCTGGGTCCCAGGAGATCGAGAACCATGGCGTTGTAGTCGCATTCGGTACCGAACCAGCGGACAAATGGAATGCCAACACCACCTGCGAGCGACTTGTAGACTCGGGCCTCGTACTCGAGCTGGGGGTGCTTTGCCTTGACGCTCTCGAGCTTGATGGCGATTTCTTCGCCCGAGATGATGTTGGTACCGAGGTAGATGTCACCGAAAGATCCGGAACCAATCTTGCGGCCGATGCGGTATTTATTACCGACACGAAGATCCTACCAGGTGCAGACGAGACGTTAGGTTTCTTCATCAGATCCATCAGAACAAGGCAAAGAATCCAACGTTTTTAACTTACCATTGTCGTCATTTTGGCGGTCGGTTTTCCACTCGATCGGGCAAAGAATGGAACAAAAAGTGCGGTCGTGAATAGTGACCTGAGGCTAAAGACTGGGGCTGACTAGACCTCGAAGTCTGTTGAATGTTCAATGGTTTGGTTAGCAGAGTCTTCTGGACAAGTGACGTCGGTCTGGTCGACGTTGTGGTCGTGGAGTATGATGGTGTGCAAGAAGCAAAGTTGAGGTATCAATTCAGAGGGGCGAAAGCATGAGGTGAAAATAGAAAATGGTTGGGGTCGGCGGGGATGCCTCAGTCGAGGTAGGATCCCTCGTGCCTACAGGTAGTATCGTATCTTTGATTGCCAACGGGTGGGTGTTGAGTTGGCAAATCAGAAGCCAAAAACTACCGACAGTATAGGGAGTCGAAGCCAGGAAAGAGAGACGATGCACGGAAGGTGCGGTTTAGATACCAAGAGGGAGGCTGGGTGTGATTGATTGTGTGCTGCAAAAAAAAAAAAAAAGAAAAGGCTCACCTTGACCGTGTGATCGTGGGTTTGATGGAAAACTGTACGTTGAAGTGACCCAAATTAGACTTCAATACTGAAAGAGTGGTAACGAGGTGCAAAGATTCGAGATCGAGTTTCGGCCCCGACCGTGGTTTTGGCTACAGAGGCAGTGTCGTGGTGTGGTGGTGGTGGAGGAGGAAGGAAGAAAAGCGATGCGGGAAGTTGAGGCAGGCGGTGACAAAGCGTCAACGATACATCAGACCAGACCGCTCTTTGCTGCTGGGGGCTTAGACGGGATGGAAAAGGAAAAACCAGCTCAGTGAACGAACCTTTAGGGCCTTGCTTTTCGGACAAGGCCAGCTAGGAAACAAGAAAGAACAAAAAAAAATCGGTGCGTTGTCCCTCACGTCCGCTTTTGATCTTTTGATCAATCAGATGCTGCGGCGTTGTTTGAATGCGTTTGCTCAAGCAGGAGGAAGAAGAGTGGGTTCTGGAATGAGAAAAGGGAGAAGGGAGGGAGGGAGAGGATTTACGTGTGCTGTGCCTGGTGCGGCAAGCCTCAATTGCTCGGGTAAGGTAATAGACGGTAAGGCAACTAACCCCCAGCCATTCCTTGCCGCCTGCCGTGCTGTCAGCACATTTTTCAGGGCCAGCCACTGGGCACAGCGGCCGCCGAGTTGGAGAGGTGGGTCTCAAACCCAGGTCTGGCCTGTCGCGGCCCTGACCGGGCAGTAGCACAACGTACTGGTACAAGCCAATTTACTCCGTACAGTAGAAAGGGCGTCGGGTGTCCGCCTAATTCCGCAAAAGGGGTCTGCGCCAAGACTTGCACCAGTTGGGCATCGACCCCTCAGCCAGCTGGAGCTATGGATTTCGCGCACATTGAGGGGAAGTTTTTACAGCTGGTTGAAGTCAGGAGAGTGTACAGGAGGTCACAGTGTTACTTTCAGAGGTTGCATAAAGAATGCACGGTATTTTTGCAAGAACTTTACTCCATTGTAAAACAAAAAAAGGAACCCCNNCCCCCCCCCCCCCCCCCCTCCCTGAAGGCGAAGGCGAAACCAGTGTTTGCCATCCCATCGTTGACGGTAGTCAGGTATTTAAATCAAGCTTGTCAAGCTACCATCGTCGAAGTTATGAATGTATCAGAAGGGCTGCCGACGCAGGACTTACCTGACTAAATGAAGGCTTGGCAAGACAAAGAGGGAGATACTGACTGCAAAGCTCCTGGAAGCTTTAGGTCGATCACAACATAAGGGCACGCCCGTGTTTATCGGACTACTTAGCTCCATCCCCAGCCTGTTGTCTGTGACAATCCTTGCTCGGACGAGGGACTTTGATAAATGCGAACTACCCATGAAGGCGACTATTCAGTCAGTCATTCTAAGCGGCCGACCGACCATTCGGCCCCAACATGCACTTTCTTTTTCTTAGTGGCAATTCCAGTGACCTGGTTTGCGGATATTTCATTTTTCCAAGTCGCCGTCTCTGGTTTGGGTGGCAACTTTGCAAAAGGATTTTCCGACAAACTTGATTCACAGCACTCTTCCACGAAAGTACAGAAGAACACAACACCCAATTTTTTAGTCCCAGGTCTGGGCCGGTCATCAAATCCGACGGATCGGTGCCCAACCGTGGTCATTGCGTTGCGGTGCATGGCGCTTAGTGGCTGCGAGTCAAACGAGCATGATCTACAATTACTGGTGTTTTCCTTCCGCTCGGTTCCGCTTTAACATCCATGCTGGGGGCCGCATCTTATAACTCGGGTGAGTCTTCCGATTTGAGTGGTGCAGCAGCATGCAGCGGACCAGTCATGGAATATTCCAAAGAGAAGGGGGAAGGGGGGAGGACCGCATGATGGCCCAAGACTCAAGCGTTACGTCGTCACGTCTACGTCGTCCTGTCTGTCTGGATTATTCGGCTCCGATTGATGCAAATTGCCGCGCCAACCTCCTTGCATTAAATTTCGTCCAGTACCTTGAAATCGACAAAGTTGACTATTGAAAGCTAGGATCTCTTGCCAAGGATGGGCTTCTCGTGAGTATTGATGCGAATCGGGATTTAATACCAAATGCTTGATACTGTTGCTCTGTCAACGTGTCCTCGTATGATTGTGACCCTGTGGGAAAAAAAAAAAAAAAAAAAAAAAAAAAAAAAACCATTTCTCTCCAAGGATATGCGCGATATTGGTTGGGCTAGCCTCTACTGGCAGGCGGCTGGCGGCTCTTGTGAGAAATGAAGTTATACGGAGAAGGAGACCTGATGTTTTTATCCAGGCTAGAATATTACGGCAAGGTAATCTTGCCCCCGACTGTCTGCGCACATAGGCAAGATTAGCCTCTGGTCCTGAGCCCTACCCGCCCATCATTTGTCACTGCGGATTTGGGGGTAGCCACAAACGCCGCCAATTTGCATTTGTCGCCCGGCCCAAGGTTGGTTTCGTCTGTTTGTCTTGACGGGTAACGTTCTTTGACATTGCGCGCAGCCAACCCCGCATACGACTCTTGGCAGGTGCAGGTCCCGTATAAGCAAACGCAGATGCTCAATCATGGTATTTCTCTTTATTTTAGTTCTTCCATCGTCTCCCGATGTCCGAGTGTCACCAACGCTTGACTGTAGACCTTTTGCCAACTACTCCACCTTACTCAAGCGTCGCCAGGCCTGGACCATTCCAGCACCGCCCAGCCTTGCCGATCGCTCCCGCATCCTGCTGCCGCCTGGAGATCAGCCCCTCATTATATGACGTTATTGGCCGATCGCGTTATTGTACAAGTAAACGGAAAGTCGTGTTGGGTTTTTTGAACACTCTGGTTGCCAATCAATTATTCGACTCACACGATGCCGTCTCATGATACGACCTTCTGTTGGACGTGTTTAATTAAGTTCTCTTGAAATCAAGCAGGCCTTGGCCGACATACACCAAAAGTTTCTAGCTACTACCCATATAGTTTGAGTTACACACCTGACCAGCCCGTGTCACGTATCCCGCTCGGCTACAGCGATATATTAGCTTGTACTCACCTAGCACCCGCCGCTAAAAAGGCTGCTCCAGAATAAAACCTTTGTATCATCAACACATTCGGGTAGGGGAAAAAAAAAAGCAAGACAGACGTAGAGCTAGTCTGTCACTAAGTAGTAAACTGACAGCCCTGCAGAGCACGTGTCCCACGAGGTGCTGTCAGCATTAACGCGCACACAGACTTTGATCCCATCCTCTTTACCGTATGGTTGCCTTTATTCCCCAGGAGCTCGGGACTTTTTTATGTTGGCGGCTTGCGCTGGCCCTTGTCTGTGCCGCCCACATGACCTTCCCTTGCAGCAACAACGCAGACGCACTGTCAAGCCCATCAGACGTGCAAAAGAAAAAAAAGGAAAAAAAGAAAAGGAGACAAAAGCAAAAGGAAGAAAAAGCAACCAGACTCAGTAAAAGTACCGAGTACGGTAGCTTTGCGAGTTTCCCGTCCCGCGTAAAAGTGGATCTCGTCGGGCGCTTGTCTTGTCATAACTCTCCCTTTTTGCCCTTCTTGCTTCTTGGCTGCGGGCTTGATCACTTGTGACACCTGCCTCTTGGTTATGAGAGAGTTTTGCTTTTTTTTTTCTTTGCTGCGTTGGCCGTTATGCCCTGTCCTTGAAGCGAAACTGTTGGCTAAATGACGTCTCTGGGGGTTTCATGATATGAGGGAGAGGTTTACGAAAGGCGGGGTTTGAAATCATAACCGGAACGGGCTCGGTGGTTTCGTATTCACCGGGCTTCCAAGTACCTGCAGAGAAAACGCTAGTTACAACCACACAATTTAGATCGTAAACCCTTCCGGAAACGCCAACACTGGAACCTTTAATCTCTCCCATCCCAATCGGGGTTCTCTCCCAAGAGAACGATGTACATGGTTTAGTATAGCATAGTATAGGTAAGGAAGGTATGTAAGATTTGTATAAGTCCAAGGTACAGTACCTAAGTTATTTTGGGGGTATCTCAAAGCACGCCCTTGTTCTATTCAAGGGCGAGGCGACAAAAAGTCTCATTAGTTCTAGGGTCCTGTTGTTTCTTTCTTTTCTTTTTTTTTTCCTCATAGGGCATAATTCTCCGTGTGCAGGTATATCTCCTCCAGCATATCATCTCCCCAGATCTCGGCCTGCAGACGCGCCACGGTGTTGGCGACCCCGACCCTCATGGCCGGGGGGCCGCACACAAAGACGGCGGTCCTGCGGCCCAGGATGCCTCTTCCGTCGGAGCCTCCGGTCGCCCACTTCTTGAGCATGTAGCCCAGGTCCGGCCGGCCGTACTCGACGGACCAGCCGCCGTCGATCTGGTGAGGGACGGGGAAGGCGAACCGCATCAGGGACTTTTGGAACTCGGTCGGCGTTTCGGGGAAGCCAAACTCGAACCCGGACGGCGGGCCAAAGGTCGACGTCGGCCGGACCGGTCGGGTCTGCGGCTGCTCCGGGATGGTCAGGTGCGCGAGGCCCGGGCGGAGGTGCGCCAGGTCTGGTGCGCGCGGGCCGTCCAAGGACGCGGCTTTGCTGCCCGGCTGTGGGCTGCCGCCCGGCTCGGGGGTCGGGTTGCCATCGGTCCCCGGGGGCGTGAGGAAGAGCTGCGAGTATCTCGCGTGCGCCACCGAGCCCGGGGGCGCGTGCTGAAACTTGGGCACGTCGAGCCGCTGCGGCGGGGTGAAGTGAAACTCGCCGTCTGCAGACTTCTTGTCCACCGGGTGCGAGCTCCTCCTGCTTTCGTCTACGGGGAGAGGCTCCTTCTTGTCCCCGTCGCGGTTCTGGTCGATGCTGGGGTCGCGGCCCTCAAGCTTGCGGAGGGCATCACTCATGGCTGACGACCTGTCCTTGAAGGAGGCCGGGGGGTTCGGCGGCGGCGGTGGCGGGATGTTGTGTGGCTGAAGGTACTTCTGCTGAGGGAGGGCCGTGATGCGGTCTTCGTCCTCGGCCCTCAGCTCCCTCTCCCTTTCTGGGTCACCCATCGCCTCGGCGTGGATAAAGGCCGAGTTTCTCTTTGACGCGATACCGGCGACGAAGCCGTCCAGCTTGTCGTGGAACATGTTGCTCAGGGGCCGGGGTGCCCGATGGTTTTGTTGTCCGGTGGCCCCGAAATACCCGTCGCCTCCGGGGTCCGCCATGATGCCCGGCTGTTGCCGCACCGCCTTGGTGACGAAGAACTTGCACGTAACACTCTCGGGTGGCGCAGCCTCGCGGCAGATCCTCAGCTCCTCGCGGAACCAGTCCATCGCCTCGAGCCTCTTCAACGCCCACACCACCACTATCTTCTTGGTGATGGCCTTTCCGTCACGCATCCGCTTGATCAGGTTCAACAGCTGCGACATGAGTGCCGTGATGCCACTGCCGCCAGCGATCAGAATGACGGTGTCGAACGCGGCCAGGTCCCGGCGCATACCGCCATAAGGCCCGTCTAAAAAGGCACGGTAGGTGTGGAACGGACCCTTCTCGATGGCCGTCTCGAGAACGCGCCTCGTAAAGCCGCCGTACGGGCGGAAAACGAGCACACAGTCGCGGTATTGCTCGCCGTACTCGGAAGGGAAATCCTGGCTGCACAGCGAGGATATGGTGAAGGGGTGGTTGTCCAGGAGCGAGATTCCCGGCATGCGCAGGTACACAAACTGGCCGGGTTTCCAGCGCATCTGCGTCGGTATGGTGACCTTGACGGCGTTCTCGGCCATCAGGGTGATGGCGGCCTCGTCGCCCACCATGAAGGCCATGCGCCACGGCTTCGCCCAGTTCAGGTTGAACAGGCGCATTATCGAGCAGGTGAAAAATATGGCCAGCGTGGCGATGAGGTAGTGCCAAGACGAAAGAAAATTCTTGGTGTGCCAGAACAGCACGGCGACGTATATCAAGCCGACGGGGACGTGAAGCATGACGAATATCTCATAGGCAATGCGGCGTATAAAAGGGAGCGAGGCTATGCACAGCCATGCGAGCGGCACCAGACAGGCGATGCCTGTTCCGTATATGGCACCGCTTCCTTCGGGAAAGAGTCTCGAAAAGACTTCCAAGCCGCCGTCATCCCAGACAGGCTGCACGTAAAACGGTATGCAGTGGACGAGGGACAAGAACAGCGTCAGGTATCCGGCCCAGCGGTGGAAAACGTTGAGGCGCTCTGGCCCGATGCCGGTGACAAAAGTGACCAGATTCGCCTTCATGCTGGTGGCTATGATCCAAGGGGTGAGGGCCACGGCGATCATGCCCGCCCTGACGGCCACCGGGGGCGACCCAAATTTGATGCTCTGCCAGTACAGCGGCTGCAGTAGGAAGCAGTAGAGCGTGACAAAGACGAGAGCCACAAAGACGACGGCCAGGACGGCCAAGGACGAAAATGTGATTCGATGCTTGCGCCACGTTATGTCTGGTATCGGCCGGTAAAATACCCATCTGAACAGTGCCAAGGTGTCGTTGACAAAGCCGACCGAAGACATGTGTGCCTTGGGCCGAAAGGCCATCTCCTCCTTGCCAGCGCTGTCCTCGGGGAAGAAGTGCTGGCCCATGCTTCGAC
This sequence comes from Pyricularia pennisetigena, assembly GCF_004337985.1. NCBI lineage: Eukaryota > Fungi > Ascomycota > Sordariomycetes > Magnaporthales > Pyriculariaceae > Pyricularia > Pyricularia pennisetigena. The sequence goes on along the minus strand of NW_021940920.1, from coordinate 333,981 downwards.
CGGTTTGTGGATTTTCGGCCGTGTTGGGGAAGAGCATGTTTGGATCATAGGTTTGTTGATTGTGATATTCAATCTCCTGTTTGTAGATGGCCTGGCGGATCTTGTCTTGCCAAAAGTGCCACACCCTTGTGAACAGAACGCATCCCACCAGCGCGAGGGCAAAGAATGTCCATCCAAGGGCGTATTTGCCCGACTCGATCCAGGGGTCGACCGTGTTGGCCTCGATCAGACCCGGCGGGCTTGTCGGTGTCAGTGGTATCTGTATACGCTTTGCAAGCTCAGAAAACCTTTTCGTTGCGCCGCTGACCAGTCCCTGGAGGACTGATCCTGATTCCGTTTGTGCAGCCATGGCCCATGCGGCTGAGTGATGGCTATGATGCAATGGTTTGTGAATCGACAACGCCGTCCCTTGCGTCCAGCCAGCACGGACGGCTAGACTTTAGTCCCCAATGTCGCAACTCAAGACATGCAAGGCTCAAGTAAACAAGGAATTGGTTTGTGGTACCGCGTTGACCACTGACTGATGTCTCAGTTGCTACACAGCCGAAAATGATCGTGTGTCGCTTCGGCTCTGGACAGTAACAGCTTTGCTGACCAAAGCTACCGGTAGAGAGGCGCAAATCAGAACCTGAACATGGAGGCTCCGAATACCTCATAAATTTGTAGATGTCACAGCAACATGCATGTCGATGCCGTCGTCGTCAATGCTTAATTGTCGGGGCGAGGGTCTGTCGGGAAGCGGACGATGAACCAAGCAGGCCAGAAGTCAGGACCTGTAGGGGGCGAAATCCGGGAGAGCTGTCCGGATATACTTGGCTGGGGTTATGTGCCGATCCGTACATACCGGGGAGGTATCTAGGCATCCATAACAAGATAGGACCGCGCTGCAACCTTTTTAGGGTACCGTTGCACCGTCACGCCGCACACAAGAAAAGGGGGTAGGGGGTCAGGGACCTAGCCGCCACTAATCCCGGGGGTGGTGCGACTTTATGGGATGTAATATGATATCGATGGACTCTGCCTTGGACTAACCGAAGCTTGGGAAGCTGCAAGCTTGGCTACAGCAGTCGAAAGAGGATACTCTGCTGCATGCATGTACAAAGTACAAACACAAAGTCCATATGAGCTGCTCAGGGATGTGTGCTCAAGTGCAGGCCGAGAGGCCCAGCGGCTGACCGCACTTTAATATTGGCTGGTCGAGTTAGTGGCCGTTCCCCGCTGCTGCAGGTCACATTGAAAATACAGGGGGTGCAGTGACGACAGACAGGGGTCTATGGTGTCAAGCAGGTCGACGAATGGGGCATGTGAATCCCATCAAAGGCGGGAGGATCTTTATCAAATGGTTGGCTGCACCTCTTGCGCCAAAGTTGCAATGTGTTGTTTGTTATGCATATTGCTCGGGGGTGGTACCATCTGTTAGGAGATGCAATTAATACCGCGTTGTCCGACATGGCTTTGGGAAAGAATAAGAACTCTGGTTACCTGTGTACATGACGATGTTGTGTGCTGGATATCGATAACAGTCACAAGGGATATCGAGCCCGAGATATCTCGCACACTGAATAATCCTCGTGGCAAATCGGCATATCATCGCACCGCGCTCATATAGTTTGCAAGGCTTCCCATTGGCCTTGGCGCGTATGCTCATTTCAAGGTGAAAAGCAGCTGGCAAATGACTTGATGGTGTCGCATAATGCCCTTCTTTGCGGAGTGCTGTGATATCAACTCCGCAATTTACCCGTTAAGCTTGCCGGGCCCCATGTCCGTGAACCATCGATCGAACAGAAATTAATTAAGAACCCTGGACTTTTGTATGTTGTTATCCCTGAAAGCCTTGCAGCCCGTTGAAAAATTGACTTTTTCTTCATTTTCTTTTTCTTTTCTCTCTGCACTCCCGATGGCGGCCCCTGCTTCTTCTTCTTTTTGTCTTGGAACATCGCAAAAAGGTCCAGTGGCTTATTGTACACAAGCAGGCGAGTTAACGGTCTCGAGCCTGTCAAGCTGAACTAGTCAAGTAGGTACCCGTGGCGCCCCCCCGCTTTCGCTTGATCTGTCTGTCCCCACACATGGTTTGTTATCTATTACAAAGGTGCTGAATATCTGGGTGGGATTGGGAATTGGGGGCTGTCCCGAATCAGAATGGGCTGTTTGTGATTTCCCATTGGAAGAATGCGCCGTGATGGCAATTATTCAATTCATGGATAACTTCTCCTCGACGAACCGCGATGCAAAAACTTGATTCGTCCCCGTCGCCAGGTGGGGGGTGTCATTGTATCCGTAATCACTGCATTCAGCGCACAATGGTACGAGGTAATAGTGGTGGGGAAGAAACGAGCGGTTACACGCGAGTCTTTATTGGTCCCCGGGGTGGCTAGGAGGAGCCACTTTTTCGGAGCAATTGTCAGAGGGGTGCAGCGGGAGAAACAATATTGAATTTTGAATTTTGGCTGGTAGCGATTTGTGCCGTGACGAATTAGCTTTTCATGCTTTCTGCATTGTTTTTTTTTTTTCTCTTCTTTTCTTCAATACCCATGGACTGTTTTCCTCGTCACGATAACAAGGACATATTGTTCTGTTATATGCAAGTCGAAGCAGCTCGTCACAACTCAAGCCAAGGAAGGTTGACCCGCCTTTGACAACAGCGGAAAGGGACTCGTATACTCGGAGCTATACGCAGATAAAGATAGTGCACTTGCTATATCGTTCGCAATTAATACCCACTAGACTCAAGTCGGAGGATCAAAACAAAATGGCTGATAAGCAGGCAATGCAATTAATTAGTAGGATTCGTCTTCCTTTTTCCTTTTCCTTGTGGATCTTTTGGCCCGAAGTGGTTGCCTGTCAGCTTACTATTTCTCCGGAGTGTAACTACAGACTGAGTATTCCTGGCGTCTGTTTTGTCGATACTGATCCACGACGGCTGCGACCGCCGAGCCTCACTTGCATGCTGTCAAACAGGTCAAAGCCATGCTTCGCGGGGAGGGGGGGTTTCCTAACCCCATCTGGGAGTATTGGATCACGGTGTGAGATCCTGTTCAAGAAAGTTCTATCTGTATTCCTGTTCGACCGCATCGTCTGTCTATTTTAGTCTTTTGAGACTACATCAGAGTTGCAGTATCCAAACATGGCCTAGCTGGTAATCTATCCCATGTCGGGCCTGCATAAGTGGACACTCATAACAAAAAACCACTTGACCATTCAAAAACACATTCTCACTCATTTGTTCAGCCTCGGAGCCCTCTCAGGGTCCCGCCAGAACAAACACGCCGCACGCCTGGCGTCATCCTTCTCGATCTCCGGTCCACTGGGGTTCATGACCAGCTGATCCGGCGCCGCGCTCTCGATGCCATAACCCTCGGGCTCGTAGTTTGGCCACTCGGGCGACCCGGCGAGGCGGTAGGTGTTTGGGTTGCCGGTCAGTGCAAAGCTCGCAATGTACGCATGCTGCGCCTTGCCCAGCTCCGGGAACTCCACCGTGGGCTCGGCCCAGGTGTAGGCCGGGTCCGTGGCGTGCTGGATACCCCTCCAGGCGGGGAGGTTGTCGCCCGCGTTCCAGCGCATCTTCCAGACCGGGAGGCCCGCCACGGCGCTGCGGTACGAGGTTTCCTGCGACGGGCAGATGTACGCGTAGTCGCTCCACGCGTCCGAGAGGCGGCTGAACTGTGTGCTGTTCATGCTGTTTTGGTACGGCGAGTTTGGATCCGTCACTGGGTCCGGGTACAAGTCGGAGATCATGTTCATGTCATCCTCGGTCAAGGCCGGCGCGATATTGTGCATAAAATCCAGGAAATCCTTTTCGGTTTCCAGGTTGCCTGGAATGTACCGCCTGCCCTCGTCCGTCGTGGACGAGGAGATGACCGGCACGTGGTAAAAGGTGCCGTCGATCCCGGACTGAGAGCCTGGCTTGGCAAAAAGGGGACCCCCCTGAACTGGCTGCCAGGGCCACGTGATGGACTTGTCGTACTTGTTGAAGATGCCCACCGAGGCGTCGCGAATGGCGTCCCAAGGTACTGCACGCAGGCAGGCGATTGTGGCCTCATCATCGTTTCCGGTGCTGTTGCAGCCAGTCCGCTCGAGGAACTCGCTGAACTGCTTCTGATACAAAGGATAGTCGACACCTGGGAAGGCGCGGGCCGTCGAAGAACCGGACATGTAGTACACGCGAGCGAACAGGGGTTTGCCTGCTGAATCGCTGTGGTTGCCGACGTGTTGGATTCCTGTGTGGTTTTTTTTTTTTTTTTTGGGTTTTTTTTTTTTTTGCGGCCTTGTTAGTCTCTCGGACCCATGCGTTGTTCCCCAGGAGGCATGCCACTTACCGACACCATGGGCACCGGCACTCAGTCCTCCAATTGTAACCGTGTTGGGGTCCCCTCCGAAGCTGGAGATGTGCTTCTGCACAAACTCGAGGAGTAGCCTCGAATCTCTGACTCCCAGGTTGAGGCCATCATGCCTTTCAAAAAGGTCGCTAGTCGGGAACCCCAAGGCTCCGATGCGGTGATGGAAAGAAACAAAAACCATGGGCCTGGGCGAGTTGGCAACGAAGCTCCCGCCGTCGAAAAGCTTTTGGTTGCCGCGATTGAACGCTCCTCCCATGAACCAGACCATTACGGGGAGCTTCTCGTCCAAAGGAACACCCGGAGTCCGCCAGACGTTAAACTGCAGGCAGTCTTCAGCTTGGTCCTCGCTGGGCAGGACCGCAGTGACGGCCTGTGGGCAAGCCTTCTTGAATTCGGTGGCGGGCTTGATCCCGTCAAAAGGAGCCGGCCAGTCGACGGCGCGGAAGCGCTTGTCACCGACGGGCTGCGTCGCGTAGTCCATGCCGAGCCAGGCGTCAACCGGCGACGGGAGTGGCTTGCCCGTGAAGGTTTCCGTCACGACGAGGCCCGAAAATGTACCATAGTCGGCCAGCGTAACCGGCTTGTAGGGAGTATCAATGGGGCCCGCGAGGGCGCCGGTGAGCTGGCAGCTCACGACGGCAAGGGAGAAGAGGGTGGTCTTCATGATGGGATCTGCTTGCGTGGCCTGGCGATAGCATCAATGGGCGTGGGGACTGAAAGAGCGAACCCGGTGTAGCAGGGAAACGCGTGCTTCGAGACTCTTTTTAAACTACTGGCCCTGTCCTTGCCCGGCTCGCTTGTCTGCCTGTAAAGGCTGAAGCTGAATTGTATGCCCCATAGTCCCCCGCACAATCGTCATATTGCTGGATGGGGGTCATGGCCCTTGTTCGGACCGTCGGGTCCCCTGCCGAAATCGGCAGACGGGAAGGGACGGTGAGCAGTGTTCCTGACGAGCCCGTGGTCCTCATACCATATCTCCAATCTGTAACCATGCACTGCATCTCAACATCTCAAGGGTTGTCGTGATATCATCGCATTGCAAACCGGGAGCTGGTGGAACTCTTGATAGGAGACAGTGTCCTTGATTAAGGCTTTACGATAGCAATACGCTCCTCATAGTCGATAAAGCATCTGTTTATAATTAATACTCAAGCCCCGTAAAGCTCTTATCTGATTTGCGGCATTGCTATACGGTATTATTGACCAGCCTTGGCACTTATATACCCCATATATCAGCGTGCGGGGTTTAGAGAACCCATCTCCACCCAGGCTATCTAACAAAGCTACCTCCCAATGTCTCCCCATTGTCGCTCGAGTCATGTTCCTTGAACAGCCTTCAAGGGTCCTTTTTAATTGCATCATTATTGGAGAAGCTTTGCTATCAGCGAACCTCGGAGGATAACCATGACCTTTCCCCAACTTTCGTCTCCGAACTTCTTTTCTTTCAGACGAACCTCGACAGAGAAAAAAAATCCAAGTCTCCAATGCTGCTTTCCCTGCCCATGACCATCTCGGCGGCTACTTTCCCCGTCCCCAGGCTCAGGTTGATCCCCCACGGCCCATGCCCAGCAACAAGAAAGACGCCGCCTTGGCCTCCGCCCCTCGTTGTGACGCCATTACCAAGCATCTCGTCCGGCACCCTCGAGATTATAGGAGTGCCGATATCCGTGACCGGCCGGAAGCACAGACCTTCCCGCGTAAACTCGAGCTCGCCCTTTACTAACTTCTTCGCAGTGTCCTTTAGCCTCGCCACCGACTCGGGCTGCATTTGTTTCTTGGCGTCGGTCGCAACTTTGGGTAGTGGCATGGCCGCGTCGTTAAGACCGGCAATATACACAGTCCCATCACCCCATGAGAACATCTCAGGTGCCATACCGTCCATCCGTGCCGTATATACTGCGTGTGATCGTTGAAGTCCGGTATCTACGGTGTTGGCCGCCCAGTGAGACGTTTTCAAGAGTAGTGAGTACCCCGAAAGGCTGAATATTGGGATGCGCTCTACCGGTGAGTCGGGAAAGATTGCCTTGAAGACTTCGGGTGACCATGCACCGGCTGCGACAACCACCCTCGTGCACGGAATGTCCGTTTCCAACGACGACTTGGTATCGGCTACCCGTACGCTGGCAAGCTCGCCACGGTTGTCTGCATGTACCGACAGCACAGTGGCTGGCTGATGTAGGTGGACGCCAGAGTCAAGACATCGCCCCAGTAGGAAACGGCAAAGTGCCGCAGGATCGCTGTGTCATATGGCAAATGTTTTGCTTAGTCTAGCTCGAGCCGTCTTGTAGCTTCGCAAGAAAAGTTGACAACAATAAGAATAAGAATAAAAATAAAAATAAAATAAAAACACAACAGATGTACTCGGGACGGCGCAACCTACACCTGGGCCACTGTATCCACGCTGAGGCAGTCAATACTGTCACCATTGTACCTCCGCAGCCAAGCCGGCGCTCGCTCCTCAACTTGCGCAGGCTCGTCCGAGTTTGCTGCCTCCTCGGACCGACTGGTCCCCTGTCGAAGCCAGTCGCCAGAGATGGTCTTGGCGGAGTCTGATGTTTCCGGGGCCGGGATATAAGAGAAAGCAGTGCCAGTCCGGTATCCCCATTTCTCAGGACCTCCTTGCTCACGGGCTAGCCTTTGATGCTCCTGGAAACTCAGCTGGGCCAGACGGAGCATCGCGCCACTGAACCAGTCCTTGGCCAGGAAACCCCCGGCAAATCCCGATGCTGATGAGAACAGTACATCGGAATTGTCTACCAGATGGATCGAGCTGGGAGCTTCTGACTGGGATAGGTAGAACGCGGTGGCCACGCCAATGATTCCTGAACCTACTATGACCGTCGCCATGGCATTCAATATAGGCCGAATCTATGTATCGACTGAAATGATCTCTATCAAGATGCAATGCTACATGATCAAAACGAGTTGGTTCAGGCGACGGATGCGAAGATAAATGGGAGAAGTTGCGCACCCCAAGATTATCGAATGATTGTAATGGTGAATCCACCAATGATATCACTCAACATCTCATGAGTAGATAGATGCCTATTTGAATGTGCCCCACCTCGAGAGCTTCAAATGACCAGGGACAAAGTACCTCCGGGGTCCACCATCATTCGTTCATCCATCCCACTTCCATCTACAAAAATTCTCGAGCTGTACCTAACCACCGCTTCCAGACGCGACAGGTACCATTGCTATTAACGAGCACGGCCACAGACACCAGAGACGCCAAATAGAAGCAAGCTGAGATGGCATCAAAAGTTGTTATTGTTACCGGTGCTAGCCGGGGCATTGGATTGGCAGTGGCCCAGTATCTCCTACAGGCCAGCCACAAAGTAGTTCTGGTTGCAAGAACCGAAGACAATATTCTGAAGCTCAAAGACCAATATCCCAATCAGGTTGCATTTTGCAAGGCAGATCTGGGAACAAAAGAGGTACGCCCACGACGGCCAAAAGATGCGTCATTTTGCCTTCACTGACATATCACAGCCTGCAACCTCCCTTATCACTGAAGCTGCAGTCAAGACATTTGGAAAGCTGGATGGACTTGTATTGAACCATGGTACCTTGGAGCCTCTAGGCCGCCTTGAAAACGCAAAACTCGACGAATGGGTGCAGGCATACAACACTAATTTGTTCAGTTGTCTCTCCCTGGTAGGTCTCCCATGTCTGAATTTTCCGGGGTATTATGCGGGAATCTGACCACTCGGTCCTATCGAAAAGATCAAAGACGCCATCCCCCATCTTCGTGAGACCAAGGGCCGCATTGTCTTCACTTCGTCGGGAGCTGCCTTGAAGGGTTACTCTTCATGGGGCGCATACGGATCTTCCAAAGCCGCGCTGCACTCATTATGCCAACATGTCTCAGTTGAGGAGCCAGACATTGTCTCCGTCTCGGTGGGACCTGGTCGCGTTGATACCGATATGCAAAAACTCATCCGCGAGTCCGGAAAGGGTGTCATGGCAGACAAGGACTATGCAGGCTTTCAAACAGCGTTTGAACAGGGCCGTCTCAACAAGCCTGAGTGGCCAGCACAGGTCATGGCCCGACTTGTCTTAGAGGCAAAGCCTGAACTAAGCGGAAAATACGCAACGTGAGTGGTCCAAAGAGCACTAGCTCGCCCAACCACATTCATCTGCTGACACGACAACAGTTGGGATTCCGAGACCTGCGCGCCTTACCGTGATTGAAAACATCAACTGCACTGGGGTATCTGTGGCTGAATAAGATTCATTAGCATCCGTCGTAATGAGCTATGTTTTGGAATGTAAATGTATTCAGGAAATGAGCCTCAGTTGAAAGATGAAAAGCATATTGCGTATCCACATGATAATTCAGGATTAGCATGGAATATTTTTTGCATCATCGGCTCGTTGTGGTGCTGTGTGAATTGACTTTCAATATCCAAGAAAACAAGTCCCTACCATTCATTCATCTGGGGCGTCGGAAGCCCTAGTAAGATCACTTGATCGCCTGATGATACTGGCACGTTAGCCATGGCAATCATGGGATCGGTAGTTCTGTGATTGACCCAAAGCTGTGCCTGTAATCGCTCAGGACTGATGTTGTCGCTCATAATGTTGAGATTCGGAATTGGAATTGTACAATATGAAGAGCATCATAGCGAAAGGGATCCCAAAGATCCTGAAGGTTGAAAGCCATCGACCACAAAAGAACAGCGGAAAAACCTACTATATGGCAAATGTTAGCCCAAGTATTTCCATACTTGATGAGAAACGAAGAAATGATTCAGGACAGGCTTGAGATCAGTGTGTCCGTTTGGAAAGACGTTGTCGATCACCATGTATAGGTAAGACTGGGGCGACAGAAACAATTCATCATGTTGGCCTGGGGTAGAGAGGGGAGCCTGAACGAAGGGAGAGCAAGGAAAGTAACATACCACTTAAGCCCATGACACTGTGATGAGAGGATTCCGTGCCAAATGACTGCCATATGTCTATGGAAGCATCTATAGATAGTGCTAGGTCATCCCGTCTGTTGAGCGTCGTTCTTCACGCTTTGCTGTGGTAAAGAAAGCGCGGCAAATATTTTGAACATGAAGAAATGCAGGAGGAAGAACAGAGCTCGGGAGGGAGAAAAAAAAAAAATACTTGAAGAAAAATGGGTGAGCATCGAAAGGAAAGTGGGGCTCTGGAGCTAGCTATCTATCGATAAGAACAGCGTGTACATGGGTTCGCCCTCGCGCTCCGTGGCTTGGGGATTTTATAAGTGAACCTGCCCCGCGCCCCTTCAATTCGGGCGCGCGCGCTCTCGGGCGGGCAGGTCAATTTGAGCCACGACGGGACTGGCACCGTCAACCTTTGCGACACAATCACACTTCTTTACACATTTTCACTTGGCAGTCAGCTTTTGTCTAATTATTACTGCCCTTTGGTCAAATCATCTTTGGCAACTCAACATCTCGCTCTCCAGCACATCGAACTGGAGGACGCGACGAACCTCAAGCCACCCAGCACATAAGAGCCGAAGCACGTGACCTGACGAAGTTATCACCATGTCTGACAACGAGTTTGGCGGTATGCTTAAAACCCCGTGATGCTTGAGAGATTATTTGGGGCTTTTTTTTTTTTTAGATTTGCAGAAGCTAATCCGCATCTCAGCGAATGACGATTTGTCGCTTCCAAAAGGTGAGCCCTCCAGAACGGCTTTTCCTATGTCGCTGCATGGGCACAAGCTCCCCTGATAAGGGAACAAAGAAGCTGCGAGGAAGCAAAGCACCGCCAGGGCTGCTGGAAGATTAATTTTCAAAGCATGATCCTGGGCTGTCGGTTCCACGTTTGAGAAAGACTACTTACCACTTTCTCAAATTTAGCGACGGTCCAAAAAATTGTTAGCGAGATTCTGCCCCAAAGCGACGGCATTACCTATTCCAAAGAGGCCAGGGATCTTCTGATAGAATGCTGCGTAGAGTTCATCACTCTCATCTCGTCTGAGGCAAATGAGATATCGGATAAGGAGGCCAAGAAGACAATCGCATGTGACCACATTACCAAGGCGCTCGAAGTCCTGGGCTTCTCGGAGTATGTGCCGGCAGTGCTCGAGGCAGCAGCAGAGCACAAGGAAGTCCAAAAGGTTTGTCCGCCTGGTGTCTTGGTGATTTGTGCTGCCACTTGAAGAGTTTTGTTAACCTAAACCGATCGCTTCCAATAGGGACGGGAGAAGAAGGCCAACAAATTCGAGCAAAGTGGACTCAGTCTTGAGGAGCTGGAGCGGATACAACAGGAGGAGTTCGCCAAGGCCGCATCTAGGCATCATTAATCAGGACTTTGATATGTGATTTGTTAATAGGGACGTTTGGAGTTTTAAGGGACGGATTAGGGCGTGCAACGAAATGGGCAACCTGTACTCAATGGCTTTGCATTTGTTTGGCGTTTGGCCTTGATGGGAATGAGTTTTCTCTCTTTAGCCGCTATTAATTTAGCAATTCAAGCACATAACTTCTCCCTGCTATGAATTGGCGCATTCTGCCAGGAGCTGTTTTGAGCTTGTGAGCCAAGGCTAGCATTTCTCAATTTGGAGCTTACACAAACCCACGGTAATGTTGGCTCGCGCGTCTAAGGAGCTCCTTGTTTTTTTTTTTTTTTTTTTTTTTTTTTTTTGCAAGAAAAATTTATCTGCTTTCCTACTCAAATTCCTACAAGACGTTGTTGACTCTCGTCAATGTCTTGCGACTCGTAGCTGTTGCAATCCTTTCCCGCGGCAAGCTGTGTTTGTGTGTGATACAAATAGCGCAACAAGACACAACATTTATTTGCGGTTGAGTCGAGTCCCTCGTCAACAGGCATGCACCACGACTTGGCAGCTGGCAAGGATCCAGGCTGACGTCGGTCAACTTCATGCATGCGCGCGTTGACCACCAGCCTCGAGGACCCTTAACCGACAAGGCAGCGGCGTTCCAAGAGCCACACTTTACCCAAGTAACTAATTCTACTTGATCTTTGGCACGCCTTTTCACTTGAGCATCCATTCGTACATTTTCCAACGCCGGCACGGATCCGCGTTGGAAAACCACCCGACTACCCCGCCGGAGGCAGTGCAGGTTACGGCGATCTCAACATACTTGGTCGAACTCAACGCTCCACAATAGTTCAATCATAGCCCTGTTCGCCAGACATCACGTCTCCAGGCTTCCATGCTCCGTCTTGACAGCCGCGACCTGCACCCTCAGAGGGTGCTGGCGATAACTTGGAGAAACGAGCATCTGATGACATGACAGGTCTCGAGACCGCAAGGGCACGAACGAGAACGACCACAGTGACGAATCTAGCGCGAAGAAGGCCACCACACCAAGAAACCAAGCTCTAACAGAGCTACCATTCCACAATGGCCACCTTGGCTATCGATCGCCCGAGTCGGTACCGTTCCTCGACCTCGGCGTCGACCCCGCCCGCCATAACGAAAGCAGTCGAGGTCCTTCAGTCTTTGTTCGACCAGCTTTCCCAGGCTGTAGACAGCCGCGCGACGCCCAGCGGGTACCCCGAAATAAATAAAATAGTCAAATACGCCCGGGAGCTTCACCAGATCGTCGCCAGTAATAACCCTCCTTCCCCAGCACAGGACAACTTTAGAAATCTTCGGGGCTTCCACCGCATTCTCGATGTGCTCCGAGCCTTTTCGGGCTTTTACAATCCGCAGGTGCGGACAGAGGACGAGAAGAAGGCCTTGTTCGAGCTCCTGCACATCGTCCTCGCGATCCTCTCGGCTTCTTTCCGGGAGCATCATGGAAATAGGCGATACTTTAGACAACGGGTTGAGGGTGGCGGCTGGGAGGCTCTAGAGCAAGCACTGGCAAGCATAGGTCTTGGCGGGAGTGACGCCGACCTATGGACCAACTGCCAGTTGTTCGGGAAGCTCCTCTCCTTCTCGCTCGATGACCAGAGGATACATGAACTGTGTTTATGGGTTGGTGAGAGCGCGAATGCAACCACGTCGGCAATAGGTGACGACACAAAGGTCGAGAATGGAACCACCGGTGCAGGCCCAACTGGAAGTAGCCAAGCGCAGCCCAAGGATGTGGAGGAGCATGTGGCTCCGGAGACCATACAAAGGAAAATTGACGACATAGTTGGCGTCAAGACGGTGCTTCACAACGCAGAGATCCTGAGGGCAGTGGTCGACTTTTGGGAGTCGATACCGCGGGAAAAAGGCTCCAAGGCAAACCTTGCATCCGTCCTAGTCTTGAGCACCTTGACTTCGGTTGTGAAGACATCCTTTTTCAACCTATCGGCTCTACACTCGACGGGAGTGCTGTCCAGGTTCTTGCACCTGTATTTTGATCCTTCATCTTCACTTACTGAAGGAGAAAGAGAGAAAATCCTCCCGCTCTGCAAATCACTCATGTCTCTCGGGGTAAACAATCTTGAAGATGCCCAGTTCCTACTCACAAGCCGTGACCCTGCAGCCTCGGAATTCTGCCTGGAAATGACCGAGAAGTACGACAATCCCAACTTTGTACAGTTTGATCTTTCTCTACATGGCCATGCCTCGATCGAGCTCCCCAACCTCGGGCGCTCATTCCCGCCACAGTCGTCTCCAGGATATACTTTTACTGCTTGGGTGCGCATAGACAAGTTTGACCCCAACTCACATACAACGCTCTTTGGCATTTTCGATGCCACACAGACATGCTTCCTACTTGCATATCTCGAGAAGGATACGCACAACTTCATTTTGCAAACCTCTGTGACTTCGCAAAGACCTAGCGTCAGATTTAAGGGTTATACGTTCAAGCCGGGCCAGTGGTATCACATTGGCCTCGTTCACAAGCGGCCCAAGACTATGTCGGCGAGCAAAGCGGCGCTATACGTGAACGGCGAGTTTGTTGAACAGATCCGGGCTTCTTACCCGTCCCCACCGCCTCTTTCCAACGCCAGCACCGAAAGCTTTGCGTCGTTTAGCTCGAACGCGAACAAGACCGTCCCAGTGCAAGCATTTCTCGGTACACCGCGGGATCTTTCCACGCAGCTTGGGCCCGGCCTGATATTCTCTCGTTGGTCGCTCGCCTCGGCCCATTTGTTCGAGGACACACTCAGTGATGACTTTTTGGCCGTGCATCACCGACTTGGTCCGCGTTATGAGGGAAACTTTCAGGACTGTCTTGGTGGATTCCAGACATATGAGGCCTCAGCTGCCTTGGGCTTGCGCAACGAGCTCCTACATCCAGGCAAGGATGAGAACTCGGATATTTTGCGCGCAATTAGGGGCAGGGCCAGCACGATCCTTCCCGAAAGCAAGGTTTTGCTGGGCAGCATGCCGACCGCTATGTTCAGGACAGACGATCAATTTTTGGAATCACGGCTCTTTCGCTCGCTTTCCAAGGTTGCCGCCAACAACCTCCTGACGGTGACCACCAAGAGTGGAACGGCTGTCGCAATCAACACAGCGCTTCCATGTGTCAACGATGCTCTTGTTCGCGCGCATGGCATGTCAGTCCTCTCCGGCGATCCCGTGCTTGCAGTGCCGCGAAACTTTGATGACAGCCTATGGCGGACGGCTGGATTCAAACCAGTTGTTCTCAAGTTGATAGAAAGAGCCTCGACGCCGGAGGAGCTGGTCAGGATCGTCGAGCTGACCTTCCTGTGCATCAACAAGAGCTGGAGAAACAGCGACTCCATGGAGCGGGATAACGGATATGGATATGCCATACTGGCAATGCTCATTCGTGCAAAGCTTGGTTACGGTGGTGTTGATAACCCAAACTGGCGTCTTAAGATGACTGCCGAGGAGCGCGATCGAACGAGTTTCCAGCTCCTCAGCTTGGTGCTTGCTTTTGTTGGGTACAAGCATGCAGACCCGGTTGATTCATTCATCATCAACCCGCTTGCCTACCGTGTTCTCCTGATAGACCTGAACACATTTCGAAAGTCATCCCTCATCACCCAGGAGCTGTATTATAAACAGTTCGTGACCTTTGCTGTCATGAGCAAATACCACCAGTTCAACAGCCGGAGGTTGTTAAGGATGCGTATGTCCTCAACCATTGCCTTCCAGACTCACGTGTCCATCCATGTGTGAGTAGGACAGATCTTGCTGACAAGAATCAACAAATTCATAGGAATCGTCAAGCGCCTTCTGGATGCCATGAAGGCCGAAAGTATCCAGGAAGAAACTCTGCCACACTTCATGTCAGCCTTTGAAAGCTTGACCAAATGCAACCTAAGCATCGAGGTTCACCGATCACTCGCTTTATTCGTCACGTATGCATTCCATACGTCGCCTACTTCACAACCTCGGACCCCTAAACCGTTACCGGCTGCGACCGCCCGATCGGCCTCGCCCCTTGTTCCCGTAGCAACTCGCACTGGTCAACGGAGGTTCACGGGAGAACTTGTGTCACCCAAAACCCTTACCAAGAAACAACTCGGTGTAAAGATACTGGAGATGTACGCCCGGCTACTCTGTGACCAAGGAGGTCTTGCAGAAATAAGAAAGTTTGCCCGTGCAGTGACAAACAAGGTGAGCCCACCCACCCCGGCGCATTCATGCGTCGCACACCAGCTACCAGACCTATAGCTAACCATTGAATCAAAGTGGCTTCTCTGCCTCATTAGTGAAGATGACCCTCAGGTGGTAGTCCTCAGCACCAAGATCTTGGCACGTCTTTTAGTGACCCACGGTGTGGGTTATACGTCCAAGTTCGGATCAAAGACCGGAGGTTTCTGGATAATGGCTCACCGATTGAAACACTGGTGGGATATTTCTACACTATGGCCGATATGCTTTGCTATTCTATTTGGCAAAGACGTGGCCCAGTTAGACTTCAGCAAACCTTTCGACGCTGCCACACTATTGACAATGTTTGGCAGTGGTCGCGTTGGGCTGCCAGACGTCCTTCCCGTAATCATGTCAATGCTTCAGCATGGGCTAAGAGATGTCATGAAATACCAAGACGACCCGGACTCGCCAGTTGCCTCGTTTGAGGCCGACGGAACAGCCAAGAGCCAGCCACAGAACGTCCACGAGCTTTCAGATACAAACGACAAAGAGGGCGGGCGGACACGGGCCAGGTCAATGGCTTTAGCAGACGAACTTGCTTCCAGGCAAACCTTTCGGCCAGACCAGGAGAGGGTGAACACCCATGCAACTGTTCTTCACATCGTCATCCGGTTTCTGTCCGACCTGCACACGAGGTCAGCAGACTTCAGAGACTTTTGCCTGGGGTCTGACTACGTGAAAATGATTCTTTCGGCGCTCTACCCCATCTTGCTCAGCACCGATCCTGTTAATCCAGAGACGGAGCTCAACTCCAAAGACTCGGCACTCAACTTTGAGGGAGGCGATGTGATCATTCGACCGGTGTCCGGGTCAGGCAGTGCCGCGCCAATCGTCAGGACAACAACCGCAAGTCTACTTGATCGACCTTCAGCGGCACCCCTGCAGACCGCAAAAGGCACTCCCCTCCGCAAAGCATCCTCTTTCGTTCTGCTTACCTCCTCCAAGTCGCCCCAGCTACCGAGCTCCGCTCGTTTCAATCCGATAATGTCACCCAAGCAGAAAGTGGTCACCCGAAAGGTGCTCAACATGATTCTTGATGGGCTCCTGGATCTTGTAGTCAAGGTCTTTGCGGATCAGATTTTTGCCCGAAAGGAATTCCAAGGCTTTGGTCTGTCTTCCAAGATACCACCTGGCTTCCAAGAACATCAAGCGTACTTGGAGTCGTACATCCTGCGCAGCACCATCTCCCATCTCGATAGCACGCTTCAAAAGGATCAGAAGCTACTTTGCGAGCCCAAAATTCTCGTCAATATGTCTCGCTTCATAGGACATATGGTCGAGGCTATCTTTGAAGGATGGTTTCTCAACGGCGCCGAGATGATGCTGGACTTTGCGGGGACACTGCTTGAATACCTTCAACGGCCGGACGTCAGCTCTCTGAAGAGTGTGCGACTCTGTAGCCAGCCCGTAAACAACATTCGTCAGTCTTTCTTGAGGTTGGCACTGCTGAGGTTGACAGAGATGGGAGACCCGCAAATGTCAGACGCCGAGGCTCTGTCAGTGATGAAGAATATCTTTTATTGGCAGACCGTACTGCTCAGCTCGGTGTCGAGCGAGGATGAGTACATCAAGCTGCTTTGGTATCAGTTGTACGCGAAACTTGTCGACTCCAGAGAGCAGATTCGTCTTGTTGCAGCCAGTGTATGGCGCATCATGCTGGTGCAAAAGCCAGATGAGTCTGCCAGTATACTACGGCAATGCGCTACTATCGAACAGCAGCCGCTGGTCAAAAACTTCTGCAAACTCACCGAGGTAGACGATGGCAACTTTGTCAAGTGGATCGATGAGCATCGCCCATCGCTCGATTTGCTCTTCTTTGGCGGCTTGTCCCGGCCCTGGGAAGACTACGTGGCGGTTGAGAATCAGCGTACTATGGACACGGCACGCTCAAGGCTCGCAAAGCGGCGGGAGAAGCTGCGGCAGTGGCATGCCGAAGGCCTTGAACGGGACAACGTCCTCCTGCGACACGACATGTCCAATGGTGCTTGGGCAAAGAGCATATATCTCAATGAGCACCACAGACACCAGCGCTTGATGCAGGACCAACAGGACGACCTTGCGTTTCACGCGTCGGCCTTTGCCAAGATGGACCGGGATCTCAGGCGCCCAGGCGCGGTATTTGCCGAACCGACGACAATAAAGTGGAAGCTCGATCGGACAGAAGGTCGAAATCGTATGCGCCTAAGGATCTTGCCAGACTATGCTCCCCAACAGCTGGAATACCAAACCAAGCAGCGGAGGAATACCGGATCGGGTCCCCAACCAAACATAGCACAAAGTCCAACGCCCGGCCTTAAAGTGAACACTGATGTGAATCTGGTTGTTCACCCGCCGTCAACCGGGGGCATCGGCTCGACGCCTCATCCGCAGGATCCAGCAAATGGACCTAACAGGGCTAAGGACTTTGACTTTTCCACGGAACCGGATGCAATTCCAGAGGATGACGCAGACCCGTCCAAAGTTCTGGGGCCGGAGGATGACTTTGAAGTTATAGAGAACCCGGAACCAGATGACGATTTCGAAGACAAGCAACGCAAGGTCATGCGTCGCCTTGAGCATGGCGACCAAGTGCGCAGCGTCTACAACATCTCGCGCATCATTGGGCTTGATGCCTGTGAGGGTATTTTACTTATCGGCAAAGATGCTCTGTACCTGATGGACAACATTTTCCAGCGAGCCGATGGCGAGATCGTAAACGTTTGGCTTGCGCCTCCTGAAGAGCGTGATCCGTTCTCGCAGATTATCACGCAGGACAAAGCACCAGACAAGCGACAAACCAGAAAGCGGAGCGAGCAGGAATCTCGGCACTGGAGATGGTCGGATGTGATTAGCATCTCGAAGCGTCGGTTCCTGTTCCGTGACGTTGCTATTGAGATATTCTTCCGCGATGGGCGTAGTTACCTGCTCACAGCTATTAACCCAACCATCAGGGACGAGATCCACGGCAAGCTGCTCCAAAAAGCGCCGCATACGACCGGACCGAACTCGCTACCCAACCCGGAGGATGCTTGGCGACTTGAGGCTCTCAGGGTATATGAAGAAGCACCCCAGACCTTTGGATCCAAGTTTGGCAGCATCTTCAACTCTTCGCCCTGGAACCCTATCATGAAGCGGTGGCAGAAGGGAGAGATATCCAACTTCCACTATCTCATGCTTGTCAACACGATGGCAGGCCGGACTTTTAACGATCTTACTCAGTATCCAGTGTTTCCCTGGGTATTGGCCGATTACACCAGCGAAGAGCTGGATTTGAACGACCCGGCCACCTTCCGCGACCTGTCAAAGCCCATGGGAGCTCAGACGCTTAGTCGCCAGTCTGACTTCCGTGAACGATACAACGGTCTGGCTGAGCTGGAGCTGCCCCCGTTCCACTACGGCACGCATTACTCATCCGCCATGGCTGTTGCTTCCTACTTGATAAGGCTGCCGCCGTTCGTCGACTCTTACCTGCTTCTGCAAGGCGGCCACTTTGACCACCCGGACCGGCTCTTTTACTCCGTGGCGGGTGCATGGAAGTCTGCATCGCAAGACAATGGCTCAGACGTCCGCGAACTGATCCCGGAGTTCTTCTGTCTACCTGAATTTTTGACCAACATCAACGGGTACGACTTTGGCATGCGTCAGGATGGTAGCAGGGTCAATGACGTGATTCTACCGCCGTGGGCCAAGGGTGACCCGAGAATATTCATTGCACGTCACCGTGAGGCCTTGGAAAGCCCATACGTCAGCCAACAGTTGCACCGCTGGGTCGACCTGATTTTTGGGTACCAGCAACGAGGCGAAGCAGCAGTGGAGAACCTGAACGTCTTCCACAACATGTCTTATCACGGTGCTATTGACCTAGATGGTATCGAGGACCCTCAGGAAAGGAAGGTTATTACTAGCATCATTCACAACTTTGGGCAAACGCCGCACCAGATCTTCAGCAAACCGCATCCGTCAAGGGAAAACGTCCATTGCCAGGTCAAGAGGCTTGACACTAGCATCTTCGCATTGACGAAACTACCCTACCCGCTTCTTGGTAAGCTCGACTGCCGTCTCCCAGAGGTCTCGGCTTTTCCAAGTGCTAACTCAAGCTTTTTTCCTGTCTGTTCCAGAGAGTCACGAGAGAGTAGCCTCACTCATATATGCGCCCAAGTTAGACCGTCTCCTTTGCGCGTCGCCGTTCCGAGTGAACCTACCCCCGCACTATGACAAGTTCCTCGAGTGGGGATACGCAGACAACAGCGTGCGGTTTTATTTTAGTGACAACAGAAAGGTGACTATTATTCCTATCCCCCACCGCAGAGGCAAAGAAGAGTCCTCAAGCTCATCCAAGAAAAAGAAGGCTAAAGATAAAAACGCAAAGCTGGCTGGAATATTCGAAAACCTGCATATCGGGCAGATTTCTTGTGTTGCCTTTGCCGACTCCAAGACCCTCATAACGGCTGGCGAGGATGGCGTCATCTCGGCCTTCACAATTCAGACGAGCCCTGGAAAGCCGGTCGAGCTACTGCCTCGGTCGTCCATGTTTGGACACAAAACGCCCGTCACCACTCTGGCCGTTTCCAAGAGCTTCAGTACGCTGGTTACTGTCGGTAGAGACGGCGAGGCGTTCCTCTGGGACCTCAACCGGCTGGAGTTCATCAGAAAGCTGAAGCATTATGGTCGGCGTCCCGTCGAGTGCGCCCGGGTCAACGACGTCTCGGGAGAGATCATGCTGTGCTCTGGGACCAACGTGATGCTCTTCTCGGTCAATGGAGACCTTTTACTCGATCAGAATGTCTGCGGCACCAATACGAGCAACGTCAGGGACGATTACGTGCACTCTTGCGCATTCTACGAAGGCAGCGGCGGGAACGAATGGCTCGAGAACCAGCTCGTCTTTACTGGTCATCGGCGCGGCAAGGTGAATATCTGGCGCAGAGTCGTGAGTGCCAAGACAGGGAAGTGGGAGCTAGAGTTCCTGCGCAGGCTGGATCATATCGATACCAAGTCGGAGACTGGCGCCAATGTTGAGGCGGCCATCACTTGCATCGCCCCCATGCCTCAGGTTGTTTATACTGGAGACGAAGATGGTAGAGTTGTAAGTTTATCCCTAGGAATCTATAACTCCTTGGTCCTAGAGAAACAGTTTTGGGTCTGTGGCTGACAAGACCATGTTTCTAGTACGAATGGAACTTGGTGCAACGAGAGCGCTAGAGACGGCAACCTAGGGAATGGTGGCGGAACACGTCGATGATCCCATCAATCGAGTGGCCTCGGCATTTGGGGCTTGTTCAATACTTGATTAGACCCCCCTGGTTTTTTTAAAAGATCAAACTTGATGCTGAATTTTTGCATTGTCTTGAGTGAGAGAGGGATATATAAGGAGGGCATAGAAAAGCATATTTGGCTAGCGTTCCAACGAATACACATGCATCTGGCGTCTTGCGCGCGCAGAAGATGGGGGCTGCTGCAGTCGATTCTGATTCTCTCTTTTTGCATTTGCCGTTCTAAGATTCCCCAAACGCCTGCCGTACTTATGTACAATTGTACAATGAAGAAGTTAGCCCAACATGGTTGAAGGGCGTCGCTTCAAGGTCACTGCCCTACTCAGCACCATGGTAAAGACGACAATATTGGTTGATTGTGCTTCTGGCGGCACTGTTTGATAATTCCTCCCCCTCTAGTCTCTCTCGCTTCCCTTCATGCAGTTTCGGTGTCATCATCGTAGCCAGTCAACTTCTTCCTGGGGCCCCTGGGGACTATATGTGTGATTTGTTTTAGTATGCTGGCGGACTCTTTTTGTATGATGCGGAGCGGGCCCAGAACAAAGAGCACCAAACGGGAAGGAGGGGAAACACTGGTTACGCACTCGGGTATGTCATTGGGATCTCCGGGGCGTCGACGTCTCCCAGGCGGTACCTGATGGGCGGGACGACGAGGAGGGTGACGGGACCCATGGAGCCAATGACGACGGACCAAAAGTACGCCGGCCTCTCGCGGGCCGCCCAGCGGCAGTACCTGAGGGGCCCGGCCCAGAAGCGAGGCGAGGACGACATGGTGAACCGGGGGGATGGCGTCTCGAGGAGGGTTTTTGGAGATTTTGGGTGTTGCTTGGCTCTGGACGACGGCTGATGTTAATTTTGCGGGAGGAACGCTTTCGGATACGTTTTTGGGAGTGTGCAGTTGGTGTCGCGTTTGTTGGAGCAGGTTCTCTTCTTTTTTGATTGGTGTAGGTGTTTGTCAATTGTACTCACCGACGTCCAAAGGCGCGTTCGCGTGGGTTATGCCGCAAGCTGTCGGACCTGGGTGGTGGTTCGGCCGGGTGCAATCAAGCAGTCAATCATTCATCGATGGAGTCGGAGCTGCAGTCCCAGAGGTCGGTCGTCACCCTACTCACTGTGAGTGTGAAGACCGGAAAATCTGTCGGGATAATTGGGCGTGCTGATTGGCTGGAAAGCTCAACGGACCCCTGCGTTTGAGGTTGGTAGTGGGGCCATTTGTCACCATGGTACCTGAGCTTCCAGTGAGTGACAAGATTGATTGAAGCTGGTGTGAGGACGGTATGTCTTTTCCGGCATCTTTCTAAACGACCAAAGTACCACTGGTGATATCGATACTTTTATATTTGAATATGCAAGATTATTAGAGTCCTCTCTGTAATCTGTAGATATAATCTGCTACAAGCAATTGTGCGGGAAATTCATGTAAATGTACATCAAAGTCATTGGATGTTTCCACAGACGTGCAGCAGCTAGCTTTGTCACCATGGTGGTTCGTACCTCAACCCCTGCTCCCTGTACCTCATCAAAAGTCTTGGCAAAGGTTTACGTTGCCAAAGTGAACGGGAGCTCCTCAAGCTCCATGACGGTGCGCGAACAACTAACTGAACCGCGCTGCAATTCAAGCCCGCAAAACCCCCGGAGTAGGTGAATCCATGCAAGCATTGGAGAACATCGGGGCGATTTCTTACGCCAGCCACCTTTCCTCTTGATACCCGTCCTCTTCGTCATCTTCTTGCTTTTCTTCTTCATCTGTTTTTTCGCATCTTGGACTTACCATGTTCAAGCCAATCCTCTCACTGCTCTTCCTGCTGCTGGCCGCCACTGTCAGTGCTGTGAGCTCCAGCGGCGACAGGCTACTGGTGATATTTGAAGATGTCGCAGAAAAGGAAAAATACTCCAAGTTCATGGGAGATCTGCAGAGTATGTCTTGAAAAAAATACCAGCGCAGCAGCTCATGGGAAGAAACATGGCATAAGTAGCTGACATGAAGTTTCCCTCGTTGCAGGCAGAGGCTTCAGAATAACATACAGCACACCCAAAAGCGACTCTCTCAAGCTTTCCCACTTGGGAGAGCGGGTTTACGACCATGTCGTCATATTCCCCACGAAGTCAAAGGGTATGTGCATTCTAGTCTTCCGCACCCGATTACATCTTTGCGAGGGCAATATAATGGCGGGGTGGTGGCCAGGTACAAAACACCAATTTGGACCTACGACTGACGTTACACACCTTTGACCCCGACACAGGTCTTGGCCCCAACTTGACTCCCGCGCTACTCCTCCAGTTCGTCAAGGATGAGGGCAACGTCATGTTGGCTCTTTCTTCCGACATCGCCGTGCCCACATCAATCGTCTCGCTTCTCCACGAGCTCGACATCCAGCTGCCTGCCGATCGCACCGGCCTTGTGGTCGACCATTTCAACTACGACCAGATCTCGGCCGCTGAGAAACACGATGTCATCCTTGTCAAGCCCAAGCCGGCTCGTGACTTCCACAGGGACATCTTTGGCAGCGAAAAGGATACCAGCCAGCTACTTGCTGTTCCGCGAGCCATTGGACAGACCCTTGGTCAGAACCCCCTCTTGAACCCTGTCCTCCGCGCCCCTCGGACCGCGTACAGCTATGATCCCAAGGAGCAATCTGAAGTCGTCGATGACCTGTTTGCTGCCGGCGAGCAGTTGAGCCTAGTCAGCGCTGTGCAGCCGCGAAACTCTGCCCGCGTGGCTGTTGTTGGGTCTGCCGAGATGCTGCAGGACCAATGGTTTGATGCCGAGGTCAAGCCGTCTAACTCAAACAAGAAGGTCCCGACTTACAACCGTGAGTTTGCCAAGAAGTTGAGTGGCTGGACCTTCCAGGAGTACGGTGTCCTGCGCGTCAACTCTGTGGAGCACCACCTGAACGAGGCGGGCGCAAGCAACGTTTCGAACCCGGCTATCTACCGGGTCAAGAACGATGTGGTAAGCTGGCGTTTTATGCTGTTGTTCAAATTTGTCAAATCTTGGTGGCTTTTGTATATACTGACCAGCCTGGACTCGTAGACCTACACCATCTCTCTTTCAGAGTACAAGCCCGAGACTCAGTCCTGGGGGCCGTTTACTGTTCCCGATGGCGACGAGATTCAGCTGGAGTTTACCATGCTGTCGCCCTTCCACCGTTTGGGCCTCAAGCCTGCGACGTCTACTGAAAGCGATGCTACCAAGTACAGTGTGTCTTTTACGCTGCCTGACCAGCACGGCATCTTCCACTTCCGTGTTAACTACAAGAGACCATTCCTCACCTACATCGACGCCAAGGACCAGGTCTCGGTCCGCCACATGGCCCACGACGAGTGGCCACGCTCTTTTGTCATCTCGGGCGCATGGCCCTGGATCACGGGTATCGGCGCCACCGTCACAGGATGGTTGGCCTTCTGCTTGGTTTTCATGTTTAGCGCGCCGACTGGCAAGGCCACCGTTACCAAGAAGACTCAATAAACTAGGAATCCCGGAGAGGCTTTCCCATAGCAGTTGACCAAGTCTTGAGTTTCCGGTGTTGACCTTCTCATAGCGAGCGAGCGTTTTTAGGGAAGGTCGCGTTGTGCCAGAGGTTAGTGGCATTTGTTTGTCACAAGCATCTGCCACTGGAGCAGGCTGCAGAAATCGGGCTAGCTCGCTGGAAAGGCTATAGGAAGTTCGATTGATGACTGATGAGCTGAGCAGTCTTTTTTTTTTCACATTTGAGCCAGCTGTATGTGTAAATTCGGAAAATGGATACCATAGGGGAAAGGCCATTCGGTAATGGTCGGATATGAGGCAGTTATGCAAGTGTCTCTTACATCTTTTACATTGAACCTTGGGTCTTGAAATACTCCATTGTTGCGGACCCAGCAGAACCTCTGTCTTGGTAATTGTGTGACTGCTTGCGTAAGGAGTGATAAGTGGTCTTGAAATACACAGGTGTTTCTTTACATCCTTTGTTTATTTTTCAGCTATTCAACGCCTTTGCGGAGACACCACCCCCAATTCCGTTCAATTTCATGTTCAAAACGAACCAGCTCCAGATGACAAAACCAAGAGTAGACATTTGCTACCCAGTTTTATACCTACCACATACATAGAACAGATTAATTGTGTGTGCGCAATAGCGACAGTACCAGACATATGTCTACCAAGTTCTGGGCAACTCGAAAGAAGCCCAGTTGCTGACCCTGCAACATCAAATGTCAGCGTCGTTTACAAGCTTTACTTGCAACACCACGGGGAAAGAGAATAAAAAGGAAAGAAAATCACAGCCATGCCCTCAGATTAGCTCTCTCAAGTTCTCATTGACCCAGCAGGCAAGAGACGCCCAAAATCCTCCATTCCATGCCGGGCCGCGCCTCGAGAAGAGTGGACCAGCAGCATGAAATTGGTGGCTGGGCGGAACTCGAGCCCTTTGAAGATTGCTGAAGGTCTGCAAATTTGGCTTTTTGGACACAATGTCATCACCGGGCTTTGGGGGAGATTGAATGAGTGCCTTGACCGATTCCCACCCCCCCTTTTCCATCCTCCAAAAACAGCAACAGAACAAAAAATAAATAAACGAAGAAGAGCGGCATCTGATTGAAAACTACAAAAATTTCTTTGGGTCATCGGTTCAGCTCCATCAGAAACCACATCACGTCCCGCAGTCCTGCTGAAACAAAGTCCCAGAGTGGCTCGGGAGGGGATGGGTTGGTCTGTAAGAGGCTATGGGGAACCTCGAGAAAAAGCAGATTGTCGTCATGGCCGCTGCATCCTCTCGGATTTTGTCATGTCGTGTAAATCGGAACAGATAAAAGGGGGTTGAACCAGGGGAAAGGCTGCTCGCTGCTCAGATCTCTGTTCTTGTTATGGGCTCGCATCGGCCATGGGGAAACGCAGATAAACCCGTGTGAAGGGCAATCGGTTTACATCCCATGTCTAGAGACTAGCATCTACGTGATGTACTTGTCGTCATCGCAGGGGCCGCAGGGGCGAGGATTTTTCCCAAATGCTGGCAGATGAGATGTGGTGAGGGAAGGGTTGGGAATGGTGAGATGGTTGTTCATAGGATAGCTACTTGCCTGACTGAGGCTGGAGCTTAGATAGCAAGCAGCCAAAGAGTAATAGGAAAAGGATTTTGAGCTTACATTTTTCAGGCTTCTCTCTCTCAAAAAGAGTCAAGCGTATGTGAGACCATCAGGTTTTGATGACTGTTCTTCACTTACCTATTGCCCCTAGACATCGGGGCTGGGTCATCGAACCGGGAACTTTGAGGTTTACTAGACAATGTTTAAGATGAACTGATGGACGATTGGGTTAACAACGCGACGATGAACGCGTTTGCAGACTCATGGCCCACTCGTTAACGCAGAGCGAATCCAGGTCCCCACTAAAGAAGTTCACTTATCCCCGCATTTATTTCTTATCGATAACTCGTACCGACAAGGTTCTGTCATCGGTGAAGACAATCAACGGCAAAAAAAAAAAAAAAAAAAAAAAAAAAAAAAAAACAAAGCCCGCCCGAGAAGGTAGCCAGTCCGCTGGTACCGAGCTCCCTCCAAAGCCTTTCAATCTAGCCAGCCCCGAGGCCGATTCTGTGTCTGCTCAAGACAGTCCTTTTCAGCAAACAAGGTCTCTCGGTCGCACAGGCGACACGCCGGCAAAGATGGTAAGGCGCCTACCTGGTCCCTGCAGACCGTTGGTCCCCGGACTAGCCCCGTCTCGCTGACAAAACCACCAGGCGCGCAACTCAGAAAAGGCGCAGTCGATGCTCTTCCGCTTCCGCGAGGCGCAGGCGGCGGACCTGGGCATCATCGACGCGGGGCGCACGCGGCGGCCGCGGGCCATCACGGAGCAGGACTCGATCCCGGCGTGCGAAAAGTGGCGCGGCCAGGTGCTCAAGGAGATATCGCGCAAGGTGTCGCGCATACAGGAGCCGTCGCTGTCCGACTACCAGATCCGCGACCTCAACGACGAGATCAACAAGCTCATGCGCGAGAAGCACATGTGGGAGGTGCAGATCAGGAACCTCGGCGGGCCCAACTACACGCGCGCCGGCGGCGCCAAGGTCTACGACGAGGCCGGCAAGGAGGTCGCCGGCGGCTCCGGCGGCAGGGGCTACAGGTACTTTGGCCGGGCCAAGGAGCTGCCGGGCGTCAAGGAGCTGTTCGAGGCCGCCAGGGCCAAGAAGGCCGATGACAAGCCCCTCGAGGCCAGGGACGACTTGAGGAAACAGGTCGACGCCGCCTACTACGGCTACAGCCCGGACGAGGAGGACGACGAGCTGCTGGCGTACGAGGCCGCCAAGGAGAAGGACGCCTTTGAGACCCTTGCCGACAACAGGAAAGGAGAGCAGCTTCCTCCCGGTTGGGAACCTCTTCCGGGCGATAGTGGAGACGGCAAGGGTTGGGAACTCCCGACCGTTGAAGAGGTGCAGCAGGAGCTGATAAATCGGAGGAAACAGAGGTTGCTTAATCAGTTATAGTTGCCTGATGACTTCTCGGAGCTCTGTCTGGGTAATGTTGGGGGCGTTTGGCGTCTAGGGGCTGCATTTGGTTTTTGTTATGTTTTGACTTGAATACCAATGAATTCGTTCTGCATTTATGTAAATTGCGTGGATGTATATATCACACTAAGCTGAGGCTATTCTGATTACTTTGAAATTATATGACTGAAAGAGAATGAAAAAAGAAAAAAAATGCCGGATATATGTAATGTCCAAATCCCCAACGCCAAATAACAAAGTAAATAAAAGAAGAAAAAAAAATCTCTACCCATCTAACAAATGAGGTAGGTCTTCAGCAATCTCCCTTCCAGTTCTCCCGGATCCATTCGGCCATCATCTCGGTAAAAGTCCCATTCCGATAGACACCAACGTCATCCGAGGCATAATCGCCTCCCGCAAACTTGAGGGCGAGGAGAACCCACGGCTGAATGAAGCTGATGAAGACAATGTCCACCTTTTCAGGGTTCTTCTTTTTTCCATCGTCGTCTACAGGAAAGCCGACCTCCGCCTGGATACAATTCGGTACTTTATAGAATGACAATGGCAAATGCACCGCATCGTCGCCATCTTCAGATATGTCATCCTTGGTTGTGTAGCCACCAATCAAGGCCGGTTTGTGCTTATCATGATGGCCCAAAGGCTTCTGGTCATAATCCTCAGTGGCGAATGGTTGAGACTGTGTCGACGTCGAGTCGGTAACGACCACGTCCTCGGTGCGAAACCACTGCTCCGGCGATGCCATGAATCGCATATCTGGCACCCCTTGTGCATCTGCAAGAATCGGTCCGCCATTGTTGAGCAGCTTGATGACCTTTTGCGCGATTTCATATGGCACATCCTTGACGTAGTTCAGCCCCGACGTGAACGGACTGACAATAAAAGTCGAGTCCTTGGTAAATGGACCCTTGAAGATGTCAAACCTTATCCCACCGGTGTTCAAGATGGCCAGCCGGGAGGTGTTTTTCCTCTCTTCATTGACAACGACTCCAGGCAGCACCTCTGTTTCCAACCAGGTATACAAGCTCTCATTTCCGGGGTAAGGAGCGCGGTTCATCCAATAGGTCTGGGGTGCACAGCCGTACTTCTCATCCAGCTCAAGCTCTTTTCTGGCAGCCGTGATCATCTCAGTCACATCTTGGCCCTTCTTGGTAGGGAAGGTAGACTGGTTGAGGCCAGTGTGGTGGTACAAGCCCAACAGGTTATTGTCGATATACCGTCTCTGAAATTTGACTGGCGTTTTGCCCTTAGTGGTGTCTTTGTAGAGCCCATCTACCGACATCCACCCGATAGTCTCAAAGTACCGACCACTCGCGATAGCATAAGCGGCGTCATCGAACTTAACGGCGTCTCTAACATGTGCGTGCCCTCCAAAGAAAGCGATTGGAGTAAACCAGTTTTGTTTTCGGATCTCTGTAAAGATGTGCTTGAACTCTTGCATTCGTAGCCCGACGTGTCCAATTATAACGAAGATGTCAGGCTTCTCCTTGATCGCCTCCTTGAACCACTCTTCCTTGACAGTGTCCTCGACAGGTTGGACGACCGTGTTGTTGGCATTGCCGGTAAAGTCAAACAGGAAACCCATTGCTAAGATATCCATCTTTTGATTCTTTGTTTTGAACCTACGAAACCGCTGAGCCATCGGCTTCTTCTCCCCCGTCTCTGGGTCTATGTAGTCGAGATTGGAGGCGATGTACTTGTCCTTGAAGTTGGGGACCGTCTGCGACCATTCGCGGTCGGCGGCATCGGCTTGGTAGAGCTCATGGTTGCCGGTGCAGATGATGTCAATGTCTTGCTGACGGAATATGTCGTATGTGAAGCGGCCCTTGGGGTCCGAAGCGTCGTAAAGCCCGTTGCCCTCAATCCTGTCGCCCGTATCAACCAGTAGCAGGTCACGGCCTTCCCTGTCGGCGCGGCGGCGGAGGTGCTCGGCAAAAGAAACATAGTCTCCCCAGTCTGCCGAGTACTGGGACTCAAGGAGATGACCGCCGTGCCAGCCGTGGGTGTCTGTCGTGTGCAGAAAGTTGAGTTGTGCCCACTGGAGGTCCCTCATGGGAGCCGGGACTGGCTCGGCTGCCCCAGGCTGGGACGCGTGCCCGACCGTGGCCAGCGCGGCCGTGACGCATCCAAACAGGGTTTTTCTAAAAGCCATGGTATTGTTCTGATGAAGTAATGAATGTAATGAGATGGGATTTATGACGGCCAGTTCATTGTAGGAGTGCTAACAGAACTATAGACGTGTCAGAATGGAAAAATAATGGCAGCGGCGTTTTTAAAGGAAGCCAACCGATTTACTGTGTGGCGGCATTCAGGCAGGTAGGTAGGTACCTATAGTTTAGAGCTCCTGCAGCTAGAGTGCAGATTGCTGTCGGAACTTCAGGCAGGAACCCTGATGGCCTGGTGACGTTCCCCTCGCGCCATACATTGCCAAGGGCCAAGATTGCAAGGGTCCGTGGCCCGCTTGACCTGCAGTAGTTGCGGGGATCCGATCCGTGAGTAGGATCAGTGCGGAAAACGTGATTAATTACGGTACCTGCTACAGCTTGAGGGAGCCAGGAACCAATAATCTACCCTACGGGCCTACTAGTACATGCACACCCACAGCTCAAACGCGGCAGAGCTTGCCATCCAATTCCCTCCAGCGCTCATTCCCCACACAAGGATGACACCAAAAGATGTCATCTGGATCGACAGCTCTCTTTATAGACTGTAGTCGGTCATAGTTTGAGCCCCAGAAAGCTCTCTGAAAGTCTGGCTCGTATGCATTTGCCTGCAACCACAAATCACATCATTTTTCTTCGTCAGCATTCTGTTTCGTGATGGCGAATAGCTGGGCTGCTCACCTCGTTCATGTACGCTCCCATGTCCGGCGCGAGCTCCCTCAGGGCTGCCACGCTTCGGTCGATTGCTTTGATGCCCTCGGCTTTGGCAGTTGCATTCAGCGGCGGGAACCCAACTCCACAAGCTTTTGGTTCGAAAGGATTTGGTGTAAGCATTGCAGCACCCGATAAGCTCAGTCATGTCGACAGAGTAGAACAAGTAGTGTACTCACTGGCATGGACATAAGCCCTCCTCCAAGCAGGCAACACTGAGTTTCCGCCGCCTGTCAGCTCTGCATCCCTGACGCCCTTGCCGGCGACCAGATGCAGTGTCGCCCATCCCCGGACCGCAAAGTGCTGAAAGGCATCTTTGAGCCTCTCCCGGTCTCCAGTGAGCGCTTGTTCGTCAAGAAGCCAGCTGCCGGCAAGCCCGTTATCGCCCACCGGGTTAGAGTCAAAGTGACCCTGGATCCAGTCCCAAAAGCTACTGTAATGCTCCACTTGGTTGACGTTCAGGAACAAGCCAGGCCAGTTGGCTTGGATGTAGGCATCGATGGGCTGCCAAGGGATGGCGGCACTGCCATTACTTCCGCCCGGGATGGTGACGATACCGAACAATCCTGTGATGGGCCCATCGATACCAAACTGAGGGACTGTGAGGTTGACTACGGGATACAAGTACCCCGAAATTCCAGCTTTGCTTAGTCGAGGCATCTCACTCAAAACGTATGCTAATACGTCCCAGATGACCGTTTGGTTGTTTGGGAGGGCGGGGTTTTGTAGCAAAGCAACTGTTAGGGAGCTGATCTGAGGCGTCGGATATGTTTTGATGGTGGCTGAAGTGATGATACCAAAGGTCGAACCTCCTCCCTTGGTCGTTCGAATCTGATGTCAGTCTCCGACAACAAAGCAGTACGAATCTTGATGCGAAACACTTACTCCTCGCACCGCCCAAAACAGTTCCTCGTTGTTGCACTCGTTGAGCACCTTTGTATCTCCTGTCGGAGTCACAATTTCCAACTCGAGGACTTGATCCGCGGCGAGTCCATACTCGGTGCTCAAGAGAGAATGTCCACCACCAGTCAGATACCCGCCCACACCTACTGTGCTTCCGCTGCCCCCAACGACGGCCTCGTTGAACCCACTGGCGAACTCGTGGACCTGTTGCATCTGGGATCCAGCCTTGACGGTGATCGCACTGCCGCCGTGTACGGCATCGTCGTTGCTACAACATTTTGGTTTGAAACTGCCTGCAGAGTGGTGCTGCATCCCTGTGAGGTGGTGCGTCCATATCGACAGCGAGTTTGGCGCCACAGAGCGACCGACATAATCATGTCCTGTCGCTTTGACTACGAGTCGAATATTGTGCTTCTTGGCTATGATCGGAAGCGGTCAGCTGGCCAAGTTGGAGCACAACAGTATCATGTCAAGCTCGGCAAGAACC
Source organism: Pyricularia pennisetigena (assembly GCF_004337985.1). Classification (NCBI taxonomy): domain Eukaryota; kingdom Fungi; phylum Ascomycota; class Sordariomycetes; order Magnaporthales; family Pyriculariaceae; genus Pyricularia; species Pyricularia pennisetigena. Next base: position 303,131 of record NW_021940920.1, on the reverse strand, counting down.
TACCAAATTTGACACCAAGTTGAACGTGCTCAACATCCGATGCGTTGACGACATAGACTGGATACCCACTGCCGCTGCATGGAAGGCTTGGATCAGGCAGGCAGGAGTCGTTCGTCCAGGTGTTGCCCATCATGGAAACCGGGTCGTTCACGTGGAGGGCAAAGCCCTGCCAGCCGCCGCCCTGGACTGCAGCACAACGCTCGGCGTTATAAGAGGGCTGGTCTGGATGGCAGATCGCACCCGGAGGAGTTGGTCGAATCAGTCGACCTCCCAGTGAGGTGTTGAATGTCTGCCACTGCTCCTCGGACGGCCATTCCTGGGTGCCGGGAATAGCTTTGCACCTTGACGCTTGCCTCTTGTGCTTCTCTGCAGAGACGTGCGCTGCAAGGACCGGTACAATGCGGGCCAATATCAACGGCAGAAGCATCTTTTTTTTTAGGATTGCAAAGGATAAGAATGCTGGGCTAATGAAATGATATATGGGTTATAAGGGTGGTTCAATATGAATACGAGTTTCGCCCAAACAACCACTACACATCAAGACCCCATTATGAAAACATGGAGCTTTCACCCGTCATTTATACTCCTCCCATTCTTTCGAAAACGACAGGAATGTTGCGATAAGGTGTAGCTCTCAGCTCCACGCGGCCAAACGTGTCTTGGGGGGTTATTGTCAGCATTATGTGGAGGCATATTTTCTATAACAGCCCACGATAGGCAAGGCAGGGATCGACACCCGGTAATGGAAGCTAACTCATTGGTCAAGAAACGGACTGTTTAACTACACTCGGTGGTCACGCCGGCAATTCGAGCTAGCGACTGCAGTCTCCGGGGTGTGTACCCGTGCCGGGAAGCCAACGCTGAACATGAAAAGGCTGGGGTGTCTGCCTGGCGAAGAGCTTGGCATGGTCGAATATCGACAGAGAAGACGTAAGTGCTGGCGTCGATTTGCGCCGTCGTGAAAAAGGAGATTGGTTACATTTCCAACATCCTGTCGATTTGAATTACTACCTAGGAAGACCTGAAGTCATTCGTCCCGCGCGTGGTCACCATCACCGCCACACGCCAAAGCGCAGCTAATCTAACAGGTCGACCTGTGAATGCCAGTTTCCATCCTGCCCGTCCTACCGGTAGCCTGATGGTGCTTCTTCCGGTCTTGTCTTTCCTTCTTGGCCTGGTCTCTCCCGTCTTTGCTCACATCAGCCTTGGTCCATGGCCCCTTGTGTCTGTTCCCTTGCAAGACGCCGATGTCGATCTCATCATCGTCCATCAGCTTCTGCGTCACCTCGCAAATGTCGGACAGAAGCCTGTCGATTAGGTCCAGCGACATGCTCTCGCGGACCACGACGCGCAGGATCTCTCTCTTCTCCTCGTTGGGCGGCAGCGCGTAGTTTGGTATGATCCACTGGCGCGCGCGCAGGAGCACCGACACCGTCTCCTGCTTAACGTGTGGATATTCGCGCTGGAACTCGTCCGAGAAGCGAAATGCCACCACCGGCAGGCCGGCCACGTAGTCGGCAGACGTATCTTGGGAACGCCCCGGCGTCACGGCCGCCTGCTTGCCGTTGGCGCCGCTGCCGTGTCGTCCTTCGGTCACCGACTTAGCTGCCGACTTGACGCTGTGCGCTATGCTGTCCAGCGTCGCCTTGCCCTCCTCGGGCGCTGCATCTTCCTTCATGCTCGACTGCCGCCGTGCCAGGGGCTGGATGTCTTTTTCGTCGGAACCGGTCCTCTCGGCGGGGCGGTGGATTTCGGATACGCAAGTGTACCATCCTGTCGCTTCGAGAGACTTGGACAGCAGCCTCGCGTTGGCCAGACAGTTCTCCATGATGGCCCGGTAGCCGGAGAAGCCCAGGTGGACGAGGTTGAAGTACTGGGTGATGACTTGGGCGCCGGGTCGGGAGAAGTTTAGCGTGTACGACTCCTCTGTGCCGCCCAGGTAGTGCAGCTCGAAGATGAGGTGCTTGGGGAGGTAGGACTCGTCACGCCACACGATCCAGCCCACGCCGGCGGTCACGAGGCCGTACTTGTGGCCCGAGGTGTTGATGGATTTGACTCTAGGGAGTGAAAAGTCCCTATATTTTTTTGTTTCATTTTGTCAGCGCTCTTAAAGGTACACCTTGGAGACAATTCTTTGCATAAAAAGCTTACCACTTGGGCCCACCAGCCTGAGCGTGGGTAAAGGGGGCAATAAAAGCACCGCTTGCTCCATCGACATGTATTGGGATATCATGCCCAGTCTCTTCCTGGTATCTACTCCGAGGGACACAAGTGTGTCAGTCAGTACCTTATACGGCTTCCAAGACAAGATTGTCAAAGTTTCGATGCGTTACTGACTTGTCCAAAATTTTGGAAATCTCCTCGACGGGCTCGTAATGTCCCGTGTAGGTGCTGCCCAAGATGACGAAAATGCCTATGGTGTTCTCATCAACGTTCTCCCGGACCATGTCGGCATCGAGCCGAAACTTGCTCTTCTCCGACACGGGCAGGATGCGAGCCTCGACATCAAAGTACCGGGCAAACTTCTCGAGCGCGACCTGCGCGTTGGCGCCCATGATGATGTTGGGCTTGCTGTCGTCCTTGCCGGCGGCGCGTCGGGCCTCCTGCCACCTGCGCTTCATAGCGAGACCGCCGAGCTGGATGGCTTCCGAGGAACCAGTGGTGGCGCTGCCGATCTGTCAAGGTTTTTTTTTTTTTTTTGTTCATTAGATTTTTCTGGCGATTCCTTGGGCTGTAGGCGTGGGGTTTTCCGAGTGGTAACATACCGCTTTCTCTCCGGCTTGGACGTTCCAGAGGTGGGCCAGGATGCTCACACAGCGCTGATGCATCGAGATCATGGCAGGATACTCATCCGCATCGGAGAGATTCTTGGCAATGTTCTCTACCATGAGCTTCTGAGCATTGTCCTCGAGATAGGTGCCCACGAAGCTATTTCACAGGACAAAGTTTGGAAGAATCCAAGTCAGCTCGAGGTCAAATTTTTCACTTGTGCAACTCCAAGACCTCCCCTCAAGGTGCCAAAGCTCAAGTTCAGAGTCTTACCTAGCCAAGTTCAGATTCGGCTTCCCGTCCAGGTCAAGCTCGTCGCGAATCATCGAGTAGACCGTGTCGGCCTCGGCGCCCTCCTTGGGGAGCTTGTACTTGGGCAGGCTCACGTTGCTCGCGTAGCGAGACGCGTACGGCGTCAGGTGGGCAACCGCCGCCTGCGTCCGCGCGTCATCGTCGCCGTCCTGCTCCCGCAACGACGAGTTGTGCAGGTGCTGGACAATGTCGTCCGGGTTCACCTATATATAGCCAGTTGGCCTCGGTTGGTCAGTAACTGCTCTCTTGTTGTTCTCTTTCATGGATAGAAGCTTGCGGCTTACATGGCGTGAGAGGACCATATTTGATTATTTTCCTCTTGACGAGTAATTGATATAAATGCCACAGAAATTGTATGTTAGTTTTGATTGAATGGGGGCGGGGTTGGGGGATGGAAGAGAATCCCTGATGCCAAGCCCAGTAGAACGTCGACCTTTATGGGAGTCTCTCTCAAAATGTCGGAAGCTAGGCTCTCTCAGCTACGCATGAACTAAACTTGTTGACAAGAGCCAAATTTGGAATAGTTCAGATTAGTTCCAGTTGGCAGACCGGCTTTTATTTATTATTTTTTCTTTTTTTATTTACCGCGGAGATGCCTTGATTATATGCTCATCGTGAGCTCTCCTGAGACACTACTACAACTCTCCAACAAGCTAAGCGGACTTTGGAATACATGATTTTGGTATGACATCGTTTGTAGAAACCGCTTCGTGATGATGACGACATATATTGGTCACTAGCGGTAATTGTAATGCGGGGCTACGAGGCGGGCAGAGACGATGATATGCACATCTCATTGTGTAGCGAAAGGCAACAGATGAGCTACCTGCTGTAGTAATTTCGTTAGGATTATTTCGTATTCATAATTAAGCTTCTTTCTTGCCGTCTTGGCTGCCAAGAAAAAAGATCCGGACAAGCTGCCAAGCCTCCCTCGTTAGGTTGTGAGATGATTCAACCGTATGGGGTCAGCACCCGAGCAATCCGAGGCCAGCCCAACCAGCGAATAAAAAAGAGACACAATCTTCAAACAATGAAAACCCTTACGTGACATAAAATTAAGCCCCGCATCCAGCAGGTGCAAGAACCCCCATGTATTTTACTCCTCCACAGTGGAAATGAAGCGAGGCGTGCGGTTATAAAGTAAAGTATAAGAATATTTTATACACATACCGGTAGACCAACAGCAAACCCACCGCCTGCCAGGGCAGAAACCGCGACTGCGATATTAGACACGTTCTTGCAGTAGGTCAGGTTGAAGCCTTGACTGTCAATGTTTCCGAGTGTCGGGTCGTCGTCCATCAGCTTGCGGACGTGGGTATGATTTGTCAACCTCATTTGCGAGTTTTGAGAGAGACTGACGTCGACGTGGCTGTCACTGTGTTCCGCCGTGACCGAACCGACCCACTCAGACATGTCCGTCAATTGCAAGTCGATGAGAGTCTTGCCGCTGACCATAATGTCACCTCTAAGTGAGGACCGGACGACATTTATTATGACGGCTGTACTCTCGTTTCCGGACTGCATATCCTCGACTCCGCTCAAGTCATCCAAGACAGGCATGTTGGCGATAGCTCGGACCAGAGTACCATTGCTGAAGATTGTGCTCTGTTCCACATCAACCCTCCCCCTGACATTGCCGAACCACATCCCAATCGTTTCTGGTTGGACGCCTGCTAGAACCGTGTTCCTTAAACTCAGCTGTGGTGTAGGTCCATCGTTCAGGCGGGTTGTTCTGTCAAACATGAGGATGACCGCAGGTCCGCCGACCTGGGCGTCAACTTGATCCAGACGGACTACTTCGCGGTCTTGCCAAACAGCGTCCGTGCTGTCTACTACAAGTAAGGGGCTCTGAAACGAGAAACAGCTGAATTGTCGGGCATTCAAAGCACCGCCTAGACTTAATAGGCACGGGCTCGCGGGACCGAAGGTGATTCCTCGTGAGTTCTCTATATGGATACGGGAGAGCATAGTTGAGGCAGCCGCGATACTGCTCCGGGGGCCCGCGGTTTTGGCAAATGAGTTGTTCATGTAGATAAAGCCGCCAGCTGCCGCAAAGACAGAGTGTCCGACGGGCCCGCTGCTGACCATATGGGAGTCTCTCAACAGAATTGAGGCATCGCCATGGGCGAAGAGGCCAATGGAGCCATTGTTGGTTTTGACGTCGAGCTTTCTCAGCATAGCGCTTGCACCGCTGGCCTTTGAGATGGTTTATATCATGTCAGTGAGTTCCAATCATGAAGGCCTTGGGAGACAAGGTTCAAATCACTGACGACATTCACCGCAGCATTGGACCCCTAGGTCTCAGCAGCTAGCATGCTGGAGCTTTCGCCCGATTTTTGCACTACCAACCCATCTGCATCCCAATGCGTGCCATTGGGGACAGATATGGTGACCATGTCATCTGCATCTATCGTGAAGCGACCGTCTCGAGTGACGGACGTTTCTGGCGTGATAATCCATGCTGACTTGATTGGTTCCTCTTGACTGAAAGTGATGGCGTTGTGCGTGTCTTGCCACAGGCTGTCTGCTACGGCCTCTGCTGATACCAAAGCGAGATGGCAGACAAGAACTTTGACGGCGAGCAGAAGCAGAAACATGTTGGTGAGCGGGCTAAAAAAGAGACGGGAACAGTTCAAAGTAAATTACTACAATGATGGGGATACCTAAGGCTCCGATGGAATCCTCGCAAGGGATAGAGAGAGTTTGCTGCGCTACGAGTGCGACATTCAAAGCTTTTGGGTTTTTGTTGCTGTATAAATGTTTGGCAGCATTCAGGATTGAAGTGAGTCAAGGTGTCTGTCTGCCTTGCTTCAGGGACGTACCTCATCTTGACTGCCTAAATTGAAGGGCAGACGCGTCCATTGAGGGAAGGAGAAGACTGGCATCCCAAATAAGCAAGAGTAAGGCATAGTTTCAGGCGCCCGTGTCTTTTACTGTGGCACCTTCTCAGCCAAGCGTGAAATCCATTAGGTCGCTACATCCATCCCAGTCCAGAATACAGCTACCAGGAACATCCACTGTTCCCGCCTCGTACAACAGCCAAGACCTATAGCGGTAGAATCTGCCAAGGCTACGGTAAACACGGCCGACAAAGGCAATGTCAAGCCCTGGGGCTGTAAAGCGAGGGGCGGTATCTCCTTGTAACGTAGGGCTAATACTTGCATTGAGGGCAACAATTATATTGTTAGCAACCAAATCTACCTAGCTAACCAGAGAAATCATGTCCATATCTACACTAGTCAAGCTGGCCCATCGCCCTAGCACTGAGCCTCGACGCCGCCGCCCTCCCTGCCTGCTTGGCATTCCTCCCAGTCTGCCTGTTGGTGCCCGTAGTACCACTCGCAGCAGCGCCCGCGGTGGCAGCCCCTCCTCCGCGTCCAAAGGGGTTCTCGTTGCCCACGACGCCCTTCAGCACGGTCTGTGCATTGATGCCCTTGACGGCGCCGTCGCCGCCCTGCATGATGTTCTTGAAGTTGTCGGCGATCAGCTGGATGCCCGAGACAAAGTCCTTGCCGTCAAAGGCGCAGTGCCCACCGGTGGGCGTCGCGTCCACCGTCTGCAGTGCGTTGATCTGGTCCTTGCTGAGACCCGCGTCCGAAGCGAGCTTCTCGTAAGCCTTGATGGCCTCCGGGATGCTTTGCTGCAGGCTCGTGAGCTCCCGCTGGCTGCTCTGGAAGTGGATCTTTGTGGTCGACAGGGTGGCTGCCGCATCCTTGAAATCGACCGCCGGGGCCAGGGCTCCGCAATCGAGGAGGACGCCGTTGCCCTTGAAGTTGGTCAGGTGCGCGGGCATGAAGAAGCCCGAAAGCGTCAGGGAGCCTCCGGAAACACCGGTGAAGAAGACGTTGGACTTGTTGAACGCCACCATTTGGGGGAGGACATCCAGGATCAAGTCATTGACTGCCTGCGCGTCTGCAACGCCATCGGGACGATCATTACCGGCCGGCTGGCCCTTCCGGTTGCCCCAGAGAAGATTCACTAAACCCGAGGGGAAGTGCCATGGTTAGTGTATGACCCAAACAAAGGGGGGCGGGGGCAGAAGAATCAAGACTTACCGGACGGCGCCAGCACAGCAACACCCATCAGGTTACCCTGGACGGCCTGGTTGGGGAAATCAAAGAAGGACTGTCCACCGTCTCCATGCAGCAGCACATTCAGTCCCAATTTACCCTCCGCGCCGGACTGTTGAGCACCACCCTGAACCCCCGAGGCTGCCGTAAACTGGTCTGCAGGACCGCTGATCTTGAACCTCAGATCAGCGCCGTTAACAGTAGCGGTCATATCCAGGATTGTGGACCCATCGGTGGCCTTGCTGACACCCTGGGGAACCTGGGCAGCTTGCTGCTGAGGAGTCTGGCGCCCGCCGCCATTACCCTTTCTCCGTTGCGCCTCGACGCCGCCGCTGAGGACGCCGAGGAGCATAAAAATAATAAGGTTGAAAGACGAGCGAACGGTCAACATTCTGGCTCGTGGAGAGAAGCGAAATAAAGTAAAGAAGAAAGAGAGAAAAAGAAAAAGAAAAGCAAAGAAAGGTGAAATACAACACAAAATAAGTCGAGAAGCGGATGAAGAAAGAAAGAAAGAAAAGAAGAGCAGAAAGAAAGCCGGCCAAGCTCGGAAGCCAATACTTGACAAGGCGAGCAAGTGGAAACTACAGCAGCACCTAGACCTCCAAAAGGCCGTTGCCTGTCAAGCCTGAGACATGACGGATCTTCCCTTGGATTAGCAACGATCAGACACCCCTGTTCGGCGAAGAACCGGGGGTGCTTGAGAAGTTGGGAAAGCAGGACGAACTACCATTTACGGGGATGCCAAGGGGCTAGCTACATAGCCAGTCTGTGCCGATGTGATAAATTCGGTGGCCCTATCACTCACCAAGTACGGTAGGGCTTCTCGCTCTCAGCACCGACAGAAAAAGAAAAAAAAACATGGGACGGTGTGCCTGTAAAGCCCCTGCAGCGGCTGGACACAAAGTACATTAAAGCTTAGTTGAGACTGGAACTGATTTTGTCCGGCCGCATTCTCATCCCATCTAGACCTAGAGTATGTTAGTTTGCGATTAAGTCGAATCAGGAAAAGACTGTTTCGTTGCAAAAAAAAAAAACAAAAAAGATGGGATTGTAAGAGGATCATTTGTGTGACCCTCCACAGAAGTCTGTTTTAAGCGTAAAGATGGCGGGTTTTATCCAAAAACCCCTTGTGTTATGGGGGGACGTGACTCTGTCGTTTTGAGTCGGTGGGACCGTTGAACCCTGTCCATCTCCTACTCTTTGCAGGTTAATTCCACGTTGCAACTCAACGACTGACAACCGCGCAGCTTTTCTTTCTGAAGATCTCACTTGACAGCTTGTACCGTGTGATAGACTACTGTAGTTTTGAAACGACTAATTACGAGTATCAGTCAGCAATAACAGTCTTTGTAAGATGCACACTTGGTAGCCATAGCGAAGGGGATAAAGATTGAGTCGTTCAAAAAAAAAAAAAAAAAAAAAAAAAAAAAAC
>NW_021940920.1:271807-293428 GCF_004337985.1 Pyricularia pennisetigena | reverse complement strand
TTTTTGATTGAAAACCCGACACGTTGTCAGCTGTCGACAATCAGAAAAACTACGAGACGTACCTTGACCTTGATCAACTCCTTTATCCGATCCAGGATGACTAGGTGCTCATTGCCCCGCGGCGACAGCGTAAAGAGCACCTCGTCGCCCGTGCGGATCCAGCGGCCGTCCTCGTCCCACACAAAGGTCTCGTGCGTCGCCTTCTCGTTGTTGAGATAGCCGAGCGTGACGGACGGGGACTGGACCCAGAGCTCGCCGGGCGTGTCGAGCTGCGTGACCTCGCTGCCGTCCGGATCCACGACCTTGGCCTTGACCCCCGGGAGGAGCGAGCCCGAGGACCGCGTGTAGATGTCGTCCTCGCTGGTGCCCGACACCACCGTTGCCGTTTCCGTCATGCCGTAGCCCTGGACGACGACCCAGTCCGGGTAGATCTTGTTGAGGCTCGCGACCGTCTCCTCGCCCAGCGGCGCCGCGCCCGAGAAGACGCTGTGCACGCTGCTCAGGTCGTACTGCTTCAGCTTCTCGTGGTTCTTGACCATCTGGATGATTATTGGCGGGACCTTTTAATATTTTGATGATTTGACTTTTGCGTTAGTTTAGTGCTCTTTTTTTTTTTTTCTTTTCTGTTTCTGCAACGTCTTGCTCACAACATACCAAATAAAGCATTGATATCTTAAACTTCTCAATCGCCGCGAGAAAGGTCCCCAGCTCAAACTTGGGCAGGGTGATAATCTCATCGCCCCTCCACGTGCCGGCGTGCATGATGACGACGAGCGCATAGATGTGGCTAAACGGCAGGAGCCCCAACGTCGCCTGCGTGGTGACGCCCCTCTTGGCGAGGCTGGGCCCGTCGAACGTGTCGTACTGGAGCACGTTGGCGATGACGTTGCGGTGCGAGATCATGACGGCCTTGGGCAGGCCCGACGTGCCGCTCGAGTAGCAGAGGAAGGCGGTCTGGCGTGCCCCGGTCCCTCTTGGCCACCTGAGCCGCTCCAACTGCGGGAGGCCGCTGCCCTCTCGGATGAGGTCGTCGACCGAGACGACCGAGCTCGGGGCCGCGGGCCCGGGCATCCACATGACAAAGACCTTGTCCCTGGCTATGCCGGCCTCCTTGGCGGCGGCCAGCGCCGTGTCGAGCAGCGGCGCGCATGTCACGAGGGCCTTGGCCCCCGACGACTTGAGCTGGTGGGCCAGCTCCGGGACCGAATATACCGCGTTGGCCGGCGTCACGATGCCGTTTAACCGGTGGACCGCGTAGATGACGGTTTGATAATCAATCTATCCGGGGGGAGGGAGGGGAAGGGTGTGAGTATAAAGCTTTCCTCCAATGGGGTGGGATGGCGGACTCTCTTTTGGTCCACCACTCACCGTGTTGGCTGAGAATATCCCAACCACTTTGTCCCAGGGTGAGTCCTGGTTAGGAGACCAGCCCAGCCTCTTTCCCAGAGCCCTCGAGAGAAAGTCGGTCCGCTGTCGGACTTGTGAGATGCTGTACGTCTTGCCGGTCAACCCGCAGGTGAAGGGATTCCTGCTCTCGGCCAAAGGTCGACGGCCACATTTTTCATTACTCATAAACTCTTCGATGGTCATGGAATCCGGAGGGTCTTTTTTTTTGGTGTTTTGTCAGGTCAGCTCGTCCGCTCGCTCTGCCAGCTCCATATTCCCCCGGACTCTTTTTCTTTCAGACACTAAAATGCATGCCAAACAAGGCTTTATGAGAGCCGCCGCTTCTTCGACCTAGATCCAAACTCACCGAACGGCAGCTTCGGCAGGTACCCTGGCGGAACAAAGACCATATTTGCTGATTTACAGGGAGATATCTAGACAATTAATTCGATATACAGCCGGACGCTGGCAACAGGGGACAGGCCAGAAACAAGGAAGAGAGAGTGATGAATCTCAAATCAAACCCCAGGTGGAAGAAAAGGGAGAAGAAAAAAAAAAAAAACAGGAGGAAATTCAAACACAACCCGCACGGCCTCGCACAAAAAATATACTGCTGACCACGACCCTTTTTTGTGTCCTCCCCCAACCAGCAATAGCCGGCACAACAGAAGAGGAGAAACCAGACCCCCTTCCTTTCGACAACAGCCGAGCCGAGTGGGTCTAGCCCCCAGGTTTACCACTGAAACCCCGCATGCCGAGGGTTGGAGTGTATGGACAGAAATGTGGACAATTTGGGGCTGCTTGTGCGGGGAGATGCGCCTTTTTTGTCTAGGCCCATGAGCCATGGGGAAAGACGATGATTGACGAAGATGCTAATTGGGCAAAAGACGATAATTGAAGGGGCGGCATGTTGATTGGGTGGATGTGCATAGATTGATTCCATCTACAATTTATATCCGTTTCTGCTAGCGGACTTGCATACCTTCTTGACGGAGCAGAGATCAAAAATCTACCATCTGTCTTCGGCAGAGTTTTATACTCCATTGTGCAAAGACTCTTTTTATTGTGCACACAATACAGAATAGTCCAGACGACGCCGCCGTTCTTTCAACTCAAATTTCGATTCAACACATCAATCATACGGCTAAATCCTTAATAAATCACAGAATACAGTCCCAAGTCTGAGATCCTCTGCTTCCCAGCCGGGAAATACACTTGGATAAAATTACAATTTCGAAGCAGGCCTGGCGCTTCCGGGTGACGTGATCTCGTTATACAAAAGCCTGTGATGGCATGTTAGCGTCTCCGAGATTTTGTGGGAAAAAAAAAAAAAAACCAAATTCTACTCACGTTGTCAAAAAGTCGGCATAGTCCTCGCCAGTAACCTGTGTAGCAAAGTACTTGGAGGCCAGCTGCATCTTGTTGCCGGCGGGCAATGACTTGGCCATCTTGTCTGCCTCCTCACGCAAGAGGCGGAGCGCATATGACTTGTCAACCTTTTTGCCCTCTGCGGTGCTCACGCCGTGCTTGACCCACTGCCACAACTGGCTGCGGGAGACTTCGGCAGTCGCGGCGTCCTCCCTGTTTGTGAGCTTTGTGTGAGTAGATGTCACTTTTTTTTTTCTTTCTCCAAAATACTTCGGTAGCCCAAAAGATTGGGACAGATCAACCAAGACTCACATCAGATAGTTGATCGGCACGCATCCAACGCCGCGGATCCAGGCCTCCATGTAACCGAGACCAATGTACAGGTTCTTCCTGATTCCATCCTCGGTGATCTTGCCCGGTACGTTCATGTTGAGAAGATCCATGGCTGTGATCTGCACATCCTCGCGCCGCACAAACAGCTGGTTGGGCGTTGGCATGTGCTTGTTGAAGATGTCTGATGCGATGGCCGCCAGGGCAGGGTGGGCAACCCAGGTGCCGTCGTGGCCCGCGCGTACCTCGCGCAGCTTGTCGGCCCGAACACCCTCCATGGCGCGGTCGTTGGCCTCCTTGTCGTCCTTGATGGGGATCTGGGCAGCCATACCACCCATGGCGTGCACGCCGCGCTTGTGGCAGGTCTGAATCAGCAGCTTGACGTAGGCATCCATAAAAGGCACCGTCATTGTGACAGCCGAGCGGTCGGGCAGCACAAAGTTGGGGTGTTGGCGGAACTTCTTGATGGTGCTGAAAATGTAGTCCCATCGGCCGCAGTTGAGACCGGAGCTGTGGTCGCGCAGCTCGTAGATGATCTCGTCCATCTCGAATGCAGCCAGGATCGTCTCGATGAGCACCGTGCCACGGATCGTGCCTCGGGGCATGCCAATGTAGTCTTGGCCCAGGTTGAAAGCATCGTTCCACAGCCGAGCCTCAAGGTGTGACTCCATCTTGGGCAAGTAGAAGTACGGACCGAAGCCGCGCTTGACAGCCTCATGTGCGTTGTGGAAAAAGTAGAGCCCAAAGTCGAAAAGTGATCCACTGATGGGCTCCCCATCGATGGTCACATGCTTCTCCTCGAGGTGCCACCCACGGGGGCGCACGATGAGCGTCGGTAGAGTCCTGTCAGTTCGCAGCTTGTATTCCTTGCTGCCCTGCCTGAAGTCGACCTGCCGGCGAACAGCGTCGTACAGGTTCACTTGTCCGTTGACCATGTTGTCCCATGTAGGAGCGCTGGAGTCTATTCCGCGCGCAATTGGCATTATACAATCAGACAAGATGGTCCAGCTTCGCATACTACTTTGAACTAACAAAGGTACTTACCCTCAAAGTCAGCCATGTACGTCCACACATCTGAGTTGAGTGCGTTGACGACCATCTTCCGGTCCGTGGGGCCCGTGATCTCGACCCGGCGATCAACCAGGCCCGGCGCTGGCGCGGCTCCCTTCCAGGTCAGGTTCTCTCGAATATGTCTGGTCTCGGGTAGGAAGTCTGGAAGAACGCCCTTGTCAATCTCGGCCTGGCGCAGCTTCCGACGCTCCAGCAGCTGCTTGCGGCGCTCGTTGAAGGAGCGGTGAAGCAGGGCGAGAAAGGCCAGGGCAGGCGGTGTCAGAATCTTGCGCTGAGACTCATTGACCGTTCCCAGGACGTTGACGCCCTGGAGTATGGACTCTGTGGAAGCCATGGTGGGTGATGTGCTGTGTTGTGTTCTCGGGTGGTTTAGGCCCCCCTGTGAGAAGGTATGTTTGCAATGTCTGGAGATATCCCGGAGACTACTAGTATGGAAGCTCCAGTCGAGTGGTTGTGATAATGGCAAAGGTGTGTTATCTTTTTTTTTTTTTTTTTGGTAAAATGACGACAGCTCCAAAGCAAAGGTAGTGTCAAACATCCAAGTCCGCAAAATATGCAGAAGAGGTTGTGAGCGTGGGAGAGGTGGACAACAACAAGCTCAAGAGGGAAAAAGAAATATGGAGCTACAGCTTATACCGCGGAATGCGAGCAACCTAGCAAGGTGGGCAATGAGGAGAAAGCAAGCGGCCGGGTGATTTTGCCCCAGGCCCTAGAGCCGAGAGTTGCAACGATGCCGCTGGACCAGCGCAGAGGCAAAGACAGACTTGGGATGACGAAAGGGAGACGATTGGCCAAGACTCTCAAGGTTTTCCCGGTACATGGCAGGACGGGCGACTGTGATGGGATTGGAATGCAATTGAATGCAATGCACATGGTTCCGAACGCTTGACCCGCCACTGCCCGAGCTCGGCTGATCGGATGATTTGGTTGGTTGGGACCCCATTCTTGCTGTCAAGGTAAGGTACAGTAGGTACCTACCTAGAATTAGGTGCCTAGCTGCATGCTGGACACTCTGGTGAATTGGAATCATAGGATTAGAGTGTGGGGGCGCGATTGGAAGCTACGGCGCTAAGTGGTGCTAAACAGCTAACCCAAAGTACCTCACTCAGCCTTGAACCCCGTATTGACATGTGCTTCTCTCCTCACAATTCTTTTTTTACCTTGCGATTCTCCAACCTTCTGAGGTCACCAAGCGAGAGTTGGAGGGGCTGATCCCTGGAGGAGCTAGCTCGGGGGTACGGAATACCACTGGGAAGACTTGGCTTCCGGCAATGGGATATGTGCACCTCGGTCGGCCGGCTCTGACCAAGAACGAAGATGCTGGATGTGATTTTTCTGTGCAATTGGCGCTGACTGACGTTCGTGATCTACACAGTAAGAAAGCATGATCTAGGAGCCTTGCCAACTCCAATGAATGCTAATTGTCGGGCAATGCAAGTGATTTGATGTTCTCATCAGCCAATTAATTCATTCTTGATTCCACCGGGGAAGTGGGCAGTAGAGTAGTGCCAAGGCTGTTTCCGAGTCTGAACAGTTCAGGCAATTAATTACAGGGTACTACTGTACAGTCAATCAGTTACGTACAGTAAGGTGGTAGGCGCACGTTCAAATCTTGATGCACGTGCCGGCCCACATTCCCCCATACCGCTCAGCCGAGGACTGAAAATGGGATTGTTTATTCCGCGGGATAAGGAAGCTCACCCACGGTACAGGCAGGCATATCATTCTAAACTGTGTTTACTGTATGTTACTGTTGAGACATTGGAACAGATCGAGCATGAATCGACGTCTTTCAGCGTACCAGATTGATTGATACGTTGATCTATCTGCTTGCCCTAGCATGTAACCTTTGCTGCAGTTAAAACAAAAAATCTACTTCTGTAGCAAATTTCCACCATCCGCTTCCGAAACTCTGTTGCACTCACTGGACGCTAAACCGAAACTCGATGCTGCATCCTTTATCCCATCAACCGTCAGCTTCAAATACTTCTCATAGACGACAAGTGCAGTTTGTCAAAGACGAAAAGCTCGAGTTGTGATCAGAGGGTATATCTCTTGCATCCGCACATTGTGGCTAGGAAGTCAAGCATTATATTTTGGAAAATCATCATGGAAAACCCGGAAGAGAATAAGACAGAAGCAAAAAAAAAGAAAAAGAAAAGCTAACATACCTGATTATCTCTAAGTATCAACCAGAGAGAATTCAACCAGTTCACATTCTGGTTTGATCATGAGACAAGAGAAGAGAAATATTGACGAAGATGCTCTACGGACCAAGGTGAAAGAAAAGTCTTGCGGCAAATCTTATCGTGCTTATCAAATAAATTTCAGTATCCCCCATCCGCCCCGCCGCCGTTCCCCGGCCAACCAAGCCACCGTCAGTTACCATAAATTTAGGCAGGTAGGTAATTCATTACTTGGGAGCTGTCCGTAGTAGCAAAGGCGTGTACCACTAGACTTGGTATCATTACATGTCGGAGTAGGCATTGAGCGCAAGCTGGCCACCCAAGTGCGCATACAAGACGTTGCTCCCGGGCTTGATCTCCCCTTTCCGAATCATATCCATCATGCCGGCCAAGCTCTTACCCTCATAGACGGGATCGGTAATGAAGGCCTCGGTGCTGGCCCCGAACCGGATGGCATCCTTGGTCTGCTGGTCCGGGACGCCGTAAATGCCGGCGTGGTAGCGATCATCGAGCTCGACGTCCTCGGCCGTGACGTTGTCGACGCCGTCCTCGAGGCCGATCTTGCGGCCCGTCGCCTGCGCGATGCGGAGCACCTGCTCTCTGGTCTGCGGCACCGTGGCCGAGGCGTCGATGCCGATGACGCGCCGCGGCTTGGACCCGCACCTTCGCTGCGCCAGCTTGAACCCGGCCACCATGCCCGCCATGGTCGAGCCCGTCACGGCGCACACGATGACCGTGTCGAAGAAGACGCCCATCTGCCGCTCCTGCTCCTCCACCTCGAACGCCCAGCGCGCGAAGCCGAGCCCGCCGAGCGGGTGGTCGCTGGCCCCCGCCGGGATCGCGTACGGCTTCCTGCCCTGCGACTGCAGCTCCGCCACCGCTGCCGCGAGCGAGTTCTTGTGCTCGATGCCGAACCCGGACGGGTCGAGCCTGACGTCGGCCCCCATCAGCCGCGACAGCTGGATGTTGCCCACCTTGCCGTACACCGGGTCCGACCAGTCGGGGACCCAGTGCTCCTGGACCAGGACCGCCTTGAGGCCGAGCTTGGTCGAGACGGCCGCCACCTGCCGCGTGTGGTTTGATTGGACGCCGCCGATGGACACAAGCGTGTCAGCGCCCTGTGCCTTGGCTTCTGCTGCGAGGTATCTGCGGGCGGGTTGGGAGGGGGGAGGGGTTTGCGCCCGCGTTAGCCCTTCTTGGTACTTTCCCGACGGAAAAGTCTGGTTTGAAAGGGGGTGAGGGGGTTAACATACTCCAGCTTCCGTGTCTTGTTGCCGCCATATGCCAGACCCGAATTGCAGTCATCCCGCTTTGCGTAAACGTTCACCTTGCCGCCTAACGCTTCTGAAATGCGCTCAAGGTGCTGTATGGGCGAGGGGCCAAATAGAAAAGTTTCCCGAGGAATGCTCGCAAAGGGCTCAGGGAGCTTGATATCGTTGATGCTCATTATGCCGGCTGTGGAACTCTGTCTCCTTTTTTTCTTATAATGTTTCAAATTGACGGCCTGGAATAGTAAAAAAACCACTAAATAAATCTAGCGCAGTCTAAGATCAAATGAAGGGGAACAAGAACAGAAAGACGACGCTCTACGGTAAAGGCCGTTGTTATCCTTGGCCTTTTATACAACATGCGCCTTACACTTTGAGCTGGCTCACGGAAAAGGTTGGCGAGTCAGGCTGCGGAGGCGGGGCTAATGCCGTTTGTCTGCTGCAGTTCGGGGCACTTCCCCGATGCTTTCAGCGGAGCCTCGAGGTATTAGAGCCAGTCAAGTACTCTTCTCATCAACATCGGAGTCCTTGGCGCCAGCTTTCCGCCGGAATCGCACTCTACCTTTCTGATATGCAGCCGGTTCCGGCTTTGTCGACAGTTGCAACACTGTTATCATCAATTATGGGCTTTCCGCCATTCTGCAGTACTTGACACAGTTCGTCTTCTAAGTGTACGTGAAAACATCTGAGATTATCAGAGTACCTGGCTCAGAGCCAGCCCAACTTCAAGCCACTTTACATCGCTTCAGCTTATCCTTCCAGCCAAGGGAGGCTTTACAGTCTTTGTCCGTTCTTTGAGGCTCTGCCATGTATTCATAATTCCTCTTTACCCCCCGAGCCTTTGTCTCCCAACGGGGGAAGGCTTTTCCGCAGAAACGCCTCAACCTCGTCCAGCTCCTCGGGACAAGCGGAATGACCCATGCCTCTGGAGAGACGCATGTATTGTCAGCAATCAAAAACAACACGCAAGGTCTCGTCTATCTCGGGTTGAAAAAAAAAGATGTGGCTGTACTCACTGGTATAACTTCATCGTGACCTGATAGCCCTCCTCCTTGAGCAGAGCCTCGGACATCAACCCCAAAACAGTCGGCACCACAGGATCGGCCGTGCCGTGCCCCATCCAGATTGGAGTCGCCTTGTTCGCTTCACAGCTACCGACAAGCTCCTTGAACTTGAGCGACAGGGGCACGTATGCAGACATTGCCACAATAGCAGCGAGCTTGACCTTGGCCGTGAGGCCGGAAAAGATGGACATGACACCACCCTGCGAAAAGCCACCGATGACGATGCGCTCCGATGGGATCCCCGCGTCGATTTCTTGCTGGATCAAGTCATGAAAGTACTTTTGGCTGCGCAGAACACCTTCTTCATCTTCGTCCTCGCGGAGGGACTGAGGCGAGCCATCAATCCTTTTCTGTGTTGGGGTAGCGCGAATGGTCAGACAGCGGACAGGGCTCTTTGGAAACAAGAACAGAGGCAAGAAACTAGTCGATCAGCATACTCTAGGAATAGTGGTTCTACTTACTATGTCGTACCAGCCCGGCATCCTCATTCCCATCTATCGCCCAGTAGCAGTCCAGTCAGTCATTAGATCTCATATCAAAAACTAAAGATATTTGTGCTCTTTCTCGGAAGCTCCAAAGGGGACGCTACTCCCGGGAAAGGCCTCGCTCGTGTACACGGATAGCAGAAGGCGAGAGGGCCCGCAAGAGTACTGAGACTCCAAAGACAGCACCGTGCTTCAGATCAAAGTCTGCAAGCTCCAGGCTGGCATATATACCTTCCTTCGTTTTGAAGCACACTCACATTGCACGTGATGGGGATGGTCGGGGCGTGAGGCAGTATGAACTTGACCTCGTCAAGCTTCTGGCGCCGCCTCCAGTTCTCGACGGCCGGTGCCCAGCCGTGACCACTGTCCCCGAGTCCGTGGACAAAAATGACGGTTGCCGTGTGGCGGCCCGTAGCAGGGAAGCGAAGAGGCGTTGGGTAGTTCGGCATGGCGCAAAAAAAAAGTAAGGCTGTTTGTTGTGCTGATGGAATGGACGATGAACAGAGATAAAACCGGCAATCCCACTGAAGACCCGCCCAAGGTTTGGTCGACTCTTCTAGCTAACAAATAGGTGGAGAAGTCCTCGCCAGGGTACCTAGGTATGGTAGCTTAGGAACTTATGGTCTAGGGGGGCCCACAATGAACGGCTCTCCTGGGCCCTTCGATTAAAGTTCGCCTTAAATGGTTTGCAACCTGTCATCGTAAATATCTTGCAACTTGTTTGATCCGCTTGTATTGACTGGGCCAGAAGTGGAAGAAGAAATGTACTTGTAGACTTTCTGTCTGTCCAAGTGAACATTGATCAGGCCAAGCATGCACCCCCATTCAGCCTCGAATTCTCTCACGTGATACAGAATCCTCCATCCTCCAGTCTCGTCCCCGGCTTGGTGGATCGATATGAGAAGCCACCAGTGGCTTGGCCAGCAGCCTGGACTCTGACATATCTGGATTTATTTCTGGCCCTTTGTTAGGTACTTAACTAGTCACTTGGATCCAGATGTTTAGATACCCGGGTATGTATATGAACAAAATTCCTTTTACTTTTACTTAATTTGACTCTATTTACTCCCAATTGACCCCAAGGTTTCTTTGCTTTCCTGAAATCTTCAACATTGTTCACTGACTGCCTAGGTAGGTTTGTTGTGCACCTCAATTTAGCATATGAACAAGACATTAGTGATTGCATTCATGCTGCCCGAATATCAAAGGCTTCCTTCCGTTTCCTCCAATAGTCCCAATTATGACCAGCTGTGGCCCTCATTCATCCCATGAATAACAGTCGTCAAGCTCAGCCTCAGCTTTGCCTCTACGCAACACCATCCGGTCGACAATCGAAGAAAACAGTCGGAGCTCGATACAGTGAGAGGAATCCCACACCTACTTCCCGTCCTCTTCACTGATTTTGACCATCCACCCACATACAAAAAAAGAGAAACCCCCAATGCACCTTTTGTATCACCATGTCCAACAGTGAGCAAGCTCCCAAGTAGTACCATCAAACACAAATAGCCCCGCTTGACCTGGTGGTCTCATCATTAGCACAGAAAATCTTAGAGTCCAAGCTGCCATGACCTTCCGAGATGGAATATGGTTAGCAACTGGGTCAACCCATCTGGACGCTAAATTTGTCGAGGTGCCAAATTTAGCTCTGTTATAACATCCATTAACGTGCAGAGCCCCTTTGCCTCAGCCTAGGATACTGTTCAGGCCAAGATACGGCGAATGCCCCCGGAAGAACAAGAGGCGAGAAAGTTCAAGGACGGATAGGAGGGGTGTTGGGCCCCTAGGTGAAGTGTTGGCCGTTCGGCGACTTCACGAATTCAGGGTCTTGATCATCATTTTTGCCTTACTCTTGTCAGTGACAAGAAGATTGCGATTGCCTAGCACGTCCCGCATCGTGTCGACAACCCTTTGGAAGCTGCTAGCAGCGCCTTTCTCTTGTGTGAACCGGATGATGCTGAGGTGATTACGTTTGCCATGCTCAATTACTGTTATGATCTCGCACGCGAATGCGACCTCCTTGATGTTGAGGTCTGTTCAAAATTCATTTCATCAGCAACTTGTTCAGCCCGATATTATCCGTTGAGTGGGCAGTAACTTACGATTCTTGCTGCTTAGACGTGCAAAGACAACATTGCGCTTCTTGTCAACCTCAACATCACGAATGCCATACTTGCGCCAATCACGCAAAAGAATGGCTACCTCCTGACGAGCTCGGCGCCGAGAGATTGAAAGGCAGACAGCCCTTGTCGCCGGCTTGACTCTGAACAGACGTGCGAGCCAGTTCTGCTGTGGCTTGATCATGCGCTCAGCAGATTCGGCGTCATCGAAGTGAAGTAGATTTGTTCCACTTGTCTTGTGCGACTTCGCCGCCCGTTCGGTTTCTGTGCTTGGGCTTTCCTCGAAGTCGGGCTCTGCATAACAATGTTTTAGTTTAACAGCGCTATTAAAGGGTCTAGAGGTATATCGCGCGGATCTTCCAGGCTTACCTGCCAATGACATTCTTGGCTCGGCCTTATTGTTTCGCCAAAATGGCAGGAAAAAGCTTTTCTTCGTGTTCGAAGTCTTCTCCGGCGGGCGATGGGTTATAATGCTGCTTGAGTTAGCCCGCTCATCCTTTTTAGGTACTGATGTAGGAACACATGGTACGTCGGTGCTCTTTGCATCGTCCAAGCCATCACATAGCGAGCCCTTGGAGCTCCTAGACTCTCTAGAGAGTCGTTTAAACCAAGAGGACGTCTTCTTCCGCATGGCAAATGTTGAAGCACTGCCTTGGGATGAGGTTTGCGCAAGTTGGGTATTTCCATGGCCGATGCTAGGGTCATCTGCACGGTAGGGGTCGACAGAAGTGTGTGTAACAGGTCCAGTCGACGTTCCCAACGTTTTTGAGGCCTTGGCGTTGGCATGAATAGGATAGGGGTGACGTGCGATCCCAGACTCGCGCTTGGCAGATGGCGAATGAACAATTCGAATTGTCTTGTCTGCCTTCGAAAGAAACTCCAGACCCCTGGCTTCGTTCGGGGTAGGGACCGCAGCGGATGGCTTTACCGGCAACGACACAATTCTCGACCTGTTTACCTCGTCCTGAAATATGTTTGGAGTGCCCTCATCGATCGAGGGCAACTGCCTGGTAACACATTCTCCGTATTGACCACCGTGAACAGGTGCGGAAACTACTCGACGATCAGATGGTGTCGGGGTCGTTGCTACCGGCCCGAATCCAAGGCTATAGCCCTGGGTGGGAGGCTGGCCTCGTCTGACGGGGATGCTTGGGTTTTTGGCAGAGTTGACGGTCGATTCCGTCTCATGGCTTGAAGACGGAGGAGTTGGCGGCAATGGTCGCGAGTCCCATGGTCGGGCTGACGGACGAGGAATCGTTGGTGTGGCGACAGGTGTAACTGGAGTGGCAAACATAGGTGTGCCCAGGCTCAAGGAGAAAGGAGAGCCTTGTCTTGACCGATCGCCATCAAACTGGGATACCGAAAGAACAGAGCTATTGAACGCATCGTCACAGTCCTTGGCAATGCTGCTGCTGAAGTGTCGCAGTTCCTCGTGCAGACGATCTTTGGACCTCAACTTGGCATTGCTGCTGTCAGTCATATTTGCCGGAAGATCAGGATCTGAGGAACATTTTTTATTCCATTCAGGTACTGTCTGCTTGCCATCAGTACCAAGCAACGTTTGTTGATTGTTGAGCTTTGCTGCCACCATCTTCCTGCGAGCAACGGAGAAGTCCATAGCTCTCTTGTGACGGGAGCCGGTTCGCGAGCGAGCATGAAACTTCCTGTTGCTTTGAACTGAGCTAGCAGTACTCCGTGGCGTGAGGATTCGGTTACCCAGCTGGCTTCTACGCGGACGTTTCCAACTCCCGGTGGAATTAGCCCTAGGTTTATGGCAGGAGGTAGAACCCAGCGAGGCTGTCTTTCGATCTGGGTCCGTGGTATCGCGGTGTATGACAATCTTGGCGTGTGTCGCATAAGGTTGTTTCACTGCTGGAGATTTGTACGGGTCGTAACTTCGAACTGTACCGAGATTCGCTCCTGTTCCCGTGTCCGTCACGTTGGAGATGACTGTGAATTTGGAGATGCTGCGTCCGTGACCACTAGCCTTGTTCGTCATAAACTGGCGTGTTGAGACCTTGGTCGACCACAGTGGCGGACGGATGTGATGGTAATCACTTGGAGAATGCGTCAAGCTAGGATCGTAGTTCTCCAGCTGTCTCTCACGATAGCCATTCAAAAGCCAGTAGAAGAGCTTTTGATCGTTTGGACTGAGTCACAGCGACGAAGGAAGGTTCTCCTTTGTCAGTAAATTTTCCAAATTCAACGCAAGCTAGTTATCCAGGACAAGGGGGCTCACTCGGCACTGATAAGCTTTTTGACCAACTCATCCTCAGACATCGTGTGCCACATTGATTGTATCTGTCGCAAGATCTGAGGATCAATGTCACATAGGTCCAAGGGCTTGATCTCCTGTCGAGCTTTCGGATTCGGAACTTCAGGGATTCCTTCGCCGCCAAGCTCATCGAGATACCCGTACTTCCACACCACGGGGTGCTGCCACATCTGCCTCATGGAGAGCCTTTTTCTAGGGTCAACCTGAAGCAAGCGATGGATAAAGTCCTTTGCCTCGTCGCTGAAATGGGATGGCATGTGGTAGATTGCCTTTCTCGCCTTGGCAAACATGAGGTTCATGTCCTCGTCGTCAAAAGGCAAACGGGCAGCCATCATCGCGAATAGGATAACCCCCATACTCCAGATATCTGACTTCTCACCACGGTAAGCCTTCTCGCGAAGTAACTCTGGAGCGGCGTAGTGAGGGCTTCCGCAAAATGTCCACAGAGGCGTGCGAGGACCCTGGTGAAGAGCTGCCATGCCAAAGTCTGCAATCTTGACTTGACCATTGCCTTTGAGCAAGATATTCTCTGGCTTCAAGTCGCGGTGGCAGATTCCGTATGAGTGGCAGTACTCCAAAGCACTCATGATCTGACGAAAGACAAACAGAGCTTCCTCCTCAGGCATTGGCCCATGTTTACTAATGAAGTCGAAGAGGTCGCCTCTTTCAACGTATTCTAAGATCAAGTATCTGCGCCAGTCAGCAAGGGAGTGTCTAAAGAGAATAAGAGCCCCAACATATATCCACACTTACATCTCATTGCTGTTTTCCCAGATGTCGTAAAGCTTTACGATGTTGGGGTGTTCAATCAACTTCAGAATAGCCACCTCGCGCTCAAGAGCTATAGGCATCCGTCGCATGCCTTCCACTTTGTCCGGTGCGGCACTGTCAACCTCGTCCAGCTTTGCTAGGCTGCCCGCTTGCGTCATTTTGCAAGTGCTCTTGGCAATGATCTTGACGGCCACATACTGATGAGTTGAAGTATGGCGTGCCAATCTGACACGCGCAGATGAGCCTTTGCCCAGAGTTTTCCCTAACTGCCAAGGACCAACGTGCGTCTTCGGTTTGCGGAAAGTATTTGAGCTGGAGGGTGCGTACGAGGCCGTTGATGCCTGAGATTCTCGCTTGCTTTCAGGAGTGCTTTGTGCCTCTTCACGAATCTCATATAGTCGCGGGTTTAACGGCACATGAGAACTGTCCACGGAATTATGTTGGCGCGGTTTTTGAGGCTGAGCAGGTCGGATGTTCTCGGTCTTGATATCGGCATGCTGACAGCGGGATGGAGTAGCAGAGTTCTGACTTTTGGAGTGGTTTGCTCGCATGGATGCCTCTTCGAGAACCGGTCTTAGAGGCATCCGAGCCTGAGTGCGAACTTCCATCCTTGCTAAGCTTATGGCCCTAGCTAGCACATGCTAATGATGCAGGTTTATGTAAAGGTAATATGAGATAGGCAATCACTAGTGAACTCTTGCGTGCCAAAGGATCAGATGCTAAAGAGCTGCAAGAGGGTGAAGATCGAAACTAGCTCAAGCTGTTTTGGCCGGTGAAAGCTAGCCGATGGGGACTGCATACAGCTCGCCGCAATGTAGTATCAAAGTCGTAAAAAAGAACTGAGAATAATGAGCGTGATGAAGGAGTACCAAGGAGCTGTTGGGAAAGGGAACAGTGAGTGACGAAAAACAAGGAAAGAAAGAAAGAGCGTTGGCAAGGAGAAATAAAAGCTTGATGGATTGCGGTGCGGGCACAACGAGAGGTTGCCAGCTGAAAGAAAAACAAAGCAGGGTTGGCGAGAATGGCAGCAAAAAGTTACCGCCAAAGGGTGACAGTCGGGTATACTTTTGCACAAGTTAACCTGGCTGGCACGCAGCCAAAGACAAGATGCGAAATAAAAGAATTCTTGAGCCGGCGGTGGCTTTGGAGAGATGGAATTGCGACACCGCAAGGGAGAAATTGGTGGAATGCAAAGTAAGGTAGGAGGAGGAGGAGGAGTGTGGGGTGATGAGGATAGAGGTGATTTTTTGGGTCTTACCTCAGTTAGCTCCTTCCTCCTCGAGAAAATCTGGACGGTCGACTACAAAACCTCGCCCAGAGCGACAAACGGCACCCGTAGCAGCATGAGATCCGTTCCAAATCAGTGGGAAGTTGGATACCGTCAAGCTACCTGAGGTCAATATCCAACTTCGTAAATGTATCTGCCTTCTTGGGCGATTGATCTTGCAGGACTCCCAGGTTTACAAATTGTCCTTCCCTCAAAAATCCTTTTTCCCCACCGCCATTCTGATCCATTCTCTCCAGTAGACTTAAGAGTAACAGACAACAGTGGCCCAGATAAGCAAACTCGAAATATAAAAGCGTCGTTAACCTCCTCCTCAGGTCCCCGATTCACGCTACTCTCTCGTCCATAGGACACATTCATATCATTACGAGATGCGAACAGAGAGAAGATGATAAATTCCACTTGTTGTGTATCCTGGGCAAAGTTTTCATTCTCTTACCGAGCTTCTTGTACTGAATTATCGCCGGCTTCGACATCACCTATCTACTAAGACTTCCCCACGTGATAGAGTATTGACGGGGTTTTTTTTTTTTTTTTTTTGCGATGGTTTGTCATTCAAGCATCAAGCAAGTAATCTGTAAGACCAAAATGTCGCCGTAATCTTTATCAACGGTCTTTTAAGGGAGTCAAAACCAATTTGCTGCCTGGGCTCGGGTTGGAATGAGGGATTCTGCAGTTCCACGCTTGAATGCTTTCTTGACAGTCCCCAACCATACTCCTCCTCATCAGAGACAATCTAGATCTTCTTCTGGGCCTCATTTTGCCGCACTGAGTAAGAAAGGGTTTTCTACCACAATCGCAAATGGCATGTCAAAGGCCGAGACTTCAAGATAGCAAGCGCTCATCAAAGGTGTTTTTGATTTGTGTCGTTGGAATCTGAAAGCAATATAAAGCTTCGACCCACATTACCCACCTCCTCTGCCCCGCGATTCAATTCGATAGGTCCAGGGACCGACTTTAGCTGCAAGGTCCACTACAACTTTAATTGAGCGCGTCTTTCCAACGCGTCACGGCTGAACAAGACGTCGACTATGGCTCTGAAGAAATTCTCGATCATCAACTCGCCCCGACCTTGACAATACGACTGCAAAAGGCCCCCGCTCTGTAGGGCTAGGTGACGGAAGATGAGACCTACATCCCATCGCCGTTCTAGGTCCACCTTTGACGATGCCCACAACGAGCGCAATGGCGACGCCAGCCGGAAGCGAGTGAAAGTGCGCAAGAGCGAACTAGAAGAGGAAGACATTGAGGAAGAATTCCATTCCTTTGCGCCAGAGGAAAGAGAGGAGGAGCGAAGCGAAGACGGATTACAGGCCGGATCAGCGGCGCCTTCACGACCACCAGGAAGGCAAGCTGCCACGTCCCAGGCCGGGTTCCAGCCAGGCGCGATCCTCCGTGTGACAGTCGAAAACTTCGTAACGTACGAGCATGCCGAGTTTCTTCCCGGGCCGAATCTCAACATGGTGATTGGGCCGAACGGCACGGGGAAGAGCTCTCTTGTTTGCGCCATTTGTCTTGGGCTTGGATACCCTGCAAACGTACTCGGAAGAGCAACCAAGCTCAATGAATTTGTGAAGCATGGCAAGGATGAGGCAACCATAGAGATCGAATTACAAAAGAGGCCTAAAGATGCAAGGAATCCTGTCATCAAGCTCCGTCTTCTCAGCACCGAAGAACAGAAACGTCAGTTCTGGCTCAATGGCGAGCAGGTACCCCAAAGAGATATTCACCGCCTCATGGGAAAGTTTCGAATTCAGATCGACAATCTATGCCAGTTTCTCCCACAAGACAAAGTTTCCGAGTTCTCTGGAGTGAACCCCGTAGATCTGTTGACCAGGACGCTCCAGGCCACGGCGCCGCCGAAGATCATCGAACAGCAGATACAACTCAGGGAGCTGTACAAGAGACAGAAAGATTTCAAACAACATAGCGAACAGGATGCCGATACCTTGAGGGTCATGGTGACCAAACAGCAAGGCATGCAGGCAGATGTAGAGAGGTTGCGAGAGAGGGAGGAAATCGAAAAGACAATTCATGACTGGGACCGCGCTCTAAAGCACTGTCTCTACCAAGAGGCCCGGCGCGACTACAAGGAATCGAAAAAGAAGAAGACAGAGGCCGAAAGAAAACTCAGGCGGTTCCAAGCAGGAGCAGGGCCCGCGATGGAGGCTGTTAATGCCAAGCAGGAATACGTTAGGCAAATCAAAGAATGCATCCCCCATCTCAAGCGACAAGTCGCACAAGATGCCCAACTCGCAGAGCAGATGGCAAAAAACATTGAAGCCATGGACGACAAACTGAGAGAGACCGAAGGGAAGCGCAACGCCCAGAGTGATGGACTCGGAAACAAGAAGAGAGAGCTGGCTGTGATCAGGAAAACGATCACGGACCTGGAGAATCGGCTGAAGAACCAAGAGCCCAATTTCGACGCAGCTTCCTGGAACACAAAGATTCGAGAGAAGGAGCACCGTTCACGAGAAATTGAGAGTGAACGGCGTCAGATTCAGGAGGAACTGGTCAATACCGTGGTACCAAAGGGAAAGCAAACATCGCGAGAGAAGTCAAATTTGCAGAACCAGATCAGAAGTTTAGATACAAGAGAGGGACAGGAGCTCAGCCGTATTGAGCACCACTTTCCGGATGTGGCCGCTGGCTACAAATGGCTTCTGGAACATCAAAGTGACTTCAAAAAGGAAGTGTTTGGTCCGGCAGCCCTGAGCTGCGCCATCAAAGACGAGACATACTCGGACCTTGTTCAGAGTGGTCTTCAGCAGGACGACTTTCTCTGCTTCGTTGCGCAGTGCAAAGAGGATCACACCAAGCTGAGTGATATCTTCTTCAAGGAAATGAGCCTGTCTGTCAACATCCGGACCTGCACTACACCACTGCGAAGTTTCCAACCACCTCTTAGTACCGAAAACCTGAGGAAACTTGGCTTGGATGGATTTGCCATCGATTTTGTTGACGGTCCGGAGCCCGTGCTAGCCATGCTCTGTGCAGATAAGCAACTGCACAAGTTCGCTGTTGGCAAACGGAGCGTATCCGATCAGCAGTATGAGCGACTCATCCAACCTGACGGCGTCGGAAGCTTTGCAGCCGGGGAGCATTACTACAAGACGACGCGAAGGGCTGAGTACGGCCCGCAGGCTGTGTCAACCATGACGAATGCTATCCGGCCAGGCCGTTTTTGGACGGACCAGCCAGTGGATGCTGAAGAGAAGAACCGACTGAAGCAAAAGCTCAGGGAGGTGATGGAAGAGCTGACTGCACTTTCAGATCGGAAAAGAGAGCTGGACGCCCAGACGCAAGCTCTTGACAGCAAGCACGATGAGATCTCCCAAGAGCTACGCGAGCTGAGAGCTGCCAAGAGCGAGCAGCAGAGAGAGTACAACCTATGGCGTTCTCTGCCAGACAAAATTGCGTCTGAGAAAGAAAAGCTTGAACTCAAGATCGAGGAGTTGCGCGAGGTGCAGTCGACCATGCGACAGCTCGCCAGTGACATGGATTCACAAGCTTTGGAGATTGCAAAAGAGGCCTTGCGCCACGAAGAGCAGCTGCCCAAGATAGAAAAAGCCAATCTCGCATACATCGACGCCCAGATCAAACTGGCCGAGGCCGAATCGGATGTTGCAGCACTGAAAACAAAGAATCAGCAAGTGCACGACCTGTTGGAGGAAGGCAAGAGAGTCATTGTAAGGCTTGGACAGGAAGCAGAGACTCTCAAGCAACGCGGCTTGGCACTCGGGGCCGAGGTGCGAGAATCAATGCAGGACACCACGGAAGAAGATCTTGCGCGGATCAACGAAATGCTAGGCGAGAAACCCTCAGAGGAAGTACGGAACGAGCTTCAGGCCCAAAAGTCACGTCTCGAGTATGTCCACGCTGCGGATCCTGGCGTCATCCGACAATTTGAAATGCGTGCGAAGGAGATTGAGAAGTTGCAGCAGACAATGGCAAGACGACAGGGGCAGGCTGATGAGCTTGCTGAGGAAATTGCTCAGATCCGTGCCGAATGGGAGCCTCAAGTTGACGAGCTTGTCGGCCGTATTAACGATGCCTTCAGCTACAATTTCGAGCAGATCAGCTGTGCAGGCGAGATCAGCATCCACAAGGATGAGGACTTTTCACAATGGGCAATCAACATCAAGGTCAAGTTTCGGTACGTAAATATCTTTGTCTCTGGCACCTTTCACTTGCTAATTCATTCTTGATATCACAGGGAACACGAGGAACTGCAGCAGCTTGACCAACATCGCCAATCCGGTGGCGAGCGGTCTGTCAGCACCATCTTCTACCTCATGTCGCTTCAGTCGATGGCTCAGGCGCCCTTCCGCGTCGTCGATGAGATAAACCAAGGCATGGACCCGCGCAACGAGCGCATGGTCCATGAACGCATGGTCGACATTGCCTGCGACGAGCACTCTTCGCAGTACTTTTTGATCACGCCCAAGTTGCTTACGGGTCTGCGGTACCACCCGAGGATGAGAGTGCTGTGTATTGCCTCAGGGCCCTATGTTCCTGTGGACAATAGGAAGATGGATTTCAAAGAGTTTGCCCGGATCCAACGGAGGCTTATTGCAGCCGCTTGATCAATTTTCAACTGTATTCAGTACTGTGGTTTTTTTTTTTTTTTTTTTTTTTTTTTGCGAGGAGTCTGGCGCTGTAATTACTAGACACAATGACTGGATGGAGAGTTATTTTTTTCCCATGTCTGCAATCCGAATAACAGTACTCAGGGGCACTTTCACAGGACCAACATGCAGTACTTACTAATGTATGCGTCACCCTACGAGGAATCTTTTGACAGTTTAGGCCCGCGCCTTGCCATTTTCTTCTACTCTAGCTCTTTGTTCGCGTAGTTGTCTGTGCCGCTACACACTTGTGGCGTTTGGCGTGCCTACGCTTGCCGTGCACTAATGGAAGATTCCATACTCGTCCTCGCCCACTGCCTTTTCTTTATCTTCATCTCCTGTCCCTTTTTAAGGGCGGCTTTTCGACCGCGTTCTGGCATATGACATGAGGCGCGGGCTAACGCCAGCGGCCCCTGTGCAGCTATCTAAGCCCCCTTTGGCGAGGGTTATTTTCCCGGCGGGCCTACCGGCTCCTGGGAACAGGCAGGAACCTAGGCTAGTTCGGACCGAGTCCTCTAGGTCTTCAAGCCATTGCTTGTCAGAGATTGAGGTTATGCCCCTGGCTGGATTTTTTTTTTTTTTTTTAGTTATGGGATGTGGCTGTGGCATCTGGAAGTCTAGAATCTGGGGTGTCGATAGGTGGGCGCTGACTGACTGTCAGCTCATCGAAACGGAAACCCTATGTTCTCGGCTTCTTCCGAAAATTATGGTGTCTTCTTTTTTAGCATATTGAGATGACTGGGTACATATTACTCATTGTTACTAATTTGCCTCCTATCCATAAAATGCGACTACAGGTCCTGCAGCCTGCGACCCGACTGTTGAGCTGATATTGGGAGACATTGACGAGTCAGAAAAAATTGTATTCTTTGAGTGGGGAGAGAGAGGACTAGCTCTCTCGAGTAGGACAAACTATATTATTGACTATGTAAAATCATGCTTATAAAATTTCCATGGCCATGGCCTATGAACGTGTGCTGAAACTACTTTGCCAGTTATTTGCCTTGCCTCAAAGCCGGCAGATGACAGCTTCGCCACAGTAATCTATGACTGCCCGGATACCAACCATAGAGACTTGTTGCTGATGCATAGCCTACTGTACTTATTCTGACGCCGTGTTTTCCGAGGGTGGTGCAATCTCATAAATAAGCACAAGGGGTAAGGGAGCGCGCTTGGAACGTTGCGATATCAGCAGACGGGAAGCTACATGTAAAGCTGAGAAGCACCCTGCACACAGCCGGGGAATAATTAACCTTAAAACGTGATGTAAAGGGGCACAGAAACGAAAACGACTGATACGGCAAGGTAGCTTGTGGATCGGCGCCCCTTGACAAGCGCTTCCGTTAGCGCCCAGCGTTTTAGCTGGTTACTAGAAGCTCCC
>NW_021940920.1:254566-271796 GCF_004337985.1 Pyricularia pennisetigena | reverse complement strand
AGTTTGCTGCTTGAAACCGAGTCCGTATACGGGAAGCGCGCTCCGAGAGGCATTTGATGAGCTCATTCGTAGCAAAACATGAGTTGCCGTGACGACCCCGGCTGCAGCAGACGACCAGAAAAGAGACCCTGGTTTGCGGCAGTTAGCTAAAGCTCGACGACTGGACCAGCTTCATTCCACGTATTGTATCCCCCCAAGGGGGCCATGGCCGGACGGTGGTGGGCCCGAAATTGCACCTGCAGCCGTGAGTATAAGCAGGCTCTGTCCTACTGCAGCAACTCCTACGAGGTTGCCTTGGTTGCTTCAAAATCAAGCAGGTCCGATAACTTCTTTGGAGCTCGAGCCACAAGGAGGCGAGTGGCAACCCAGTCGAGGAGATTGCCACCATGCGAGAGATGGTAGATTGCAGGGTGTGGTGGTGGGTGTAGATCCCTCCTGCTACGCCGTAATTAGTTGATATGCAGGTGTAGTTGATTCATTGGTATTCGCAACACAACCACTAATGACCGACTGATTACTGAGTGTTAGTATGGGTTTGATATAGCCATCTTTTCCAAGAATATAGTACCAAACTATCCGATGCTCTGGGCAGAAGCTCGTTCCATCAGCTGGCAGAGGAGCTACAAAGGGCGAAAGGCTGAGTTGGCCTACTAGCCGTGATCATTCGAGTATGGCTGTACAATACAATGGCTCTAGTGGGAAGAAGTCCGATTTATGCATCGGTTCCCCAGACGGATCTTGGGGATTGCGGCTCCCTGGATCCGATGATGACGCAACTGCAGCTAGGTTGTGGATGACCATGGCTAGCCAACTACGGCAGCATGACCCATAGCTGCCTTGGCTGTTTTTTTTTTTTTTTTTTTTTTTTTTTTTTTTTTTTTTTTTTTTTGTGCTATCACCTTTCCGCGCATGGATGAGGTAGAGGAGGGTTGGCTGCAAGCTGCGTAGGGTTTGTTAGTGGGTAGAAACATAGGCCAGACGGTAGGCCCAGAAGCCTGTAGATGTGGTTTGGTTAATACGACCTCAAGTGTCATTGGGCACCAGAATGCCGGTGCGACTGGTTCTGGTTCGGCGATGCTATTTGATGGAATATCAATTATGGACCAGGGCAGGAGCTACACCCGGCATTTCAGGCGCTTCACGTATTTTTACGGTTCGTTGAGCGGCTGAGGTTCTCCGTCTAGACTCTAGACTAGACCTAAGTTCTCCATGCCTGGACAAAC
Source organism: Pyricularia pennisetigena (assembly GCF_004337985.1). Lineage (NCBI taxonomy): Eukaryota > Fungi > Ascomycota > Sordariomycetes > Magnaporthales > Pyriculariaceae > Pyricularia > Pyricularia pennisetigena. Next base: position 270,573 of record NW_021940920.1, on the reverse strand, counting down.
CGTCTGAATATTGCTTGGCCAGGACGGACAAGACGAACCACTAACAAACTCCAATCCGTGCTTGTTGTTAACGTACGTACTGTAGGACAAGATGGAGAACGAAGAAGAAGAGCCCAGACGGGCCTTTACAAACTGCAACCGATGTAACGGCCCGAGGCGTCGTGCTTCAACGGAAGCGTTGATGTTGGGCGAGGCAGAGTAGAAGCCGCTGCCAGAAATAAATAACTACAGAGGTCCTCTGGTTTCCCCTAAACAGAAAAGAACAGACATAGCAACCGGACCAAATATTACGGGAGCCTGTCATCGAGGGTCCATCGTCGTGCAAAAGATCCGCGATCAAAAGGTTGAAGGCGCCGACCGTTATGGCGGGCCAGCGTTGTAACCGGAGACTTTGCACCGGGCTCGCCGATTGCTGCCCATGTTGGTGGTGATGCTCTCGACACGGACCCCTAGACAAATGAATGAATGGATGTTAACGGGATTGCAAGGGTCCCGTATGGAAAGATTTTGATTAGAATTGCACACGCTGACACCTGAAGTACCTGTCCACGGTACAGTAGCATACACCTCATGCATCGAACCATTGTTACGCAGGACTGGAATAGGCAAACACTCAATTGGTCGGCATTAAAACCATAATACAAACACTTCCTCACCGGGAAGTTCGGATGAATAGGCTGGCCAAGAGGAGTAACTGGAAGTCCAGGAAGGAAATTCAACAGCACGAGCATCCATTGAGTTGGCGAGCAAGTTTTTCTTATTTTTAAATTTCTTATTTATTCTTTTTATCTTTGTCTGATCTCCCTCTTCTCTCTCAGTCCCATCGTTGCTGAATTTGCTATTGACCAGGGTGGCAATTAGAAAAGGTGGGGTTGACCGGCCCAACTATCGTCGGATCAAAGTCAGAGAAATTTGTTTGTACTGACTGACACCAACCGAGAAAAGTCAAATTCCCCATTTCCTCTCAACTTTGTCATTAATACGGTATTTTTGCCCGGGTCGGTCGGACCATTAAGCTTTCCGGAATATCTGATCACTCTTCACCCTCGCCTGATGGTTATTTCAGCCAACTTTTTCTGGTATTGATCATCCAAAGATGCTTGTTTTTCCTGCAGACTACTCTGATTTTCCAGAACAGGCTCCGTGATTCGGGACCATCCCTATCGTAACCAATTTCTTCACGCCGGAAATTCAGGAAAGTTCAGAGCAATAAGCCTACAGTCGCGAAATATGCACGATGCAGACGTCTAAACCGATCGATTGGGGCATGCATGTCGAGGCCAAAGCAAAATTGTGTTGTTGATGCTACGGAATGAATATTCGCCGAGTAGAGCTAAAATGTTTAAATGATACAGTGGCGCGCATGCACTCTCGCAATCACATCACCAACGCGGTTGGCCGCGTCAAAATCTTGAACCATGTTGACTTTGGTCTCACCCACATCCGGGCTTCCCTGGTCGGATCAACGTTGTTTGTTTCTTTTCTTTCTCTCTTTTTTGTTTGTTTAAGTGGCGTTCAATACAGCCCGACCGTTCACCTGTCACCGAGTGACGTGTACTGTATGTTTCAGTTACCATGGAGAAACTTTGGAAATCAAAGGCAAAAGAGGAGACAGTCTCAACGTTTAATTATGTAAACATGACATCCACAAAGCGGTAGTTGAGGTCAATTGTCACATTCGATGTTGAGATCGTCTGTTTGTTTGGACACACTCCGCTTGTTCCCAGAGGCTGTGCCTGAAAGTGCGACACGGAATTGAATACGTAGGCACCAAATACCTTGGGAACTAGGTCTAATTATAAAATACACCAGGAACCTTCACCAGATCCGGTTAGGGCTCATGGAACGTACGTCATCAATTTACGCCGTCACCAAGATTATCCTTAGGCTCCGCCTTCGCGGGACAGGCCCGGCCACGTCTGAAGCGGGCACCCAGCACAAAGGTACGGGGCCAAGACTCAATGCTACAGTCTGACTCTGGCTCGAGTGGAACCAGCTCTTTAACGGTCCCATAAGCTCCAGACGGAGCGCCCCCACCTGTGTGAGCCTTTTTGGCCGCCCATCGCGATCGCGGGTGAGAACCCAAAGCTAGAGAACTCTCGAGAGTCAAGCCCAGATCTAGACCAAGAAGACCCTTTCTTTGCTTTGCTTTCCTTTGCTTTGCTTTGTACCCTATTTTCTTTCTTTTCCATGTGAGCTTACTTCCAGGACGAGTCGTTAATCTATTTGAGGTGTGATAAGGGACCAAGTATTTATTGATCTGAGTGTTATAACTGCCTGCCTTTCCTGGCATCTCTAATTGAGCTGTCTTGGCTGTATAGTATTAGTAATAACAGTACCAACCCGGTGGTGGTATACGTTGTTAGTAGTAAATCGGGACAGATAATTTCGACTTTCCCGGAGCTGGGATTATAATACAGCAGGTAATTTCCGAGCCAAGGCGACTGCGCCCGCCCTCACTCCTTACCGCATCATCAGCGGCTCGTGTGTTGTCGTGTCTAAACAGTGACAAATCAATCCAATCAGCTACCGCGTCTCCTCCGCAATCGCACCGATTTTTTATTTTTGTTTTTACTGTGCGCTGTACCTTGTTAGTGCGCCGGAAGTACGTCGTAAGACGGGCTAATTCTTTATTTTTATTTTACCTTAACTTGTTCTAGCTATTTGTGTTCATTAATTAGCCTTTTGGGGTTTCGAAGCGTAACGCTCAAAAAGACAAGAATCCAAGGAACGGCAAAATGCCACACACTGACATGTAAATCAAGCATCTCTCTTACGCCCAGAGTCAAAGCACGCCTCCTGTAAATGCTTGGCCTTTCTACTGTCCAGTACATGTCACTCTTGCTGTAGGTACAGTCCCGTGGTTTGACGATTTGTATCTGGAGCCAAGTTTGCAAGGATACGCAGCGGGCGCAATCTAGATGCAGTGGCTGAAGATAGATAGGCATTGACAAACCGCATGCAAAAGAATTTAAACCGCTTGCAAGGTTTAGGCATCCAGCCTAGGTACTTATATAAATCGGACAAATCTTTGATCTATTTGTACCGGCAAAGCCGACTATAAAGCCCTATCTTCAGCCCGGAGACATGCCACCTACATTTGCATGAGTGCTTTTTCTATATCGGCCATTTTTTTTTTTTGGGAGAGAGAGATGCAGGGTTTCCCGTTCGCGAATTTTTATCCCCGCTTGCTAGCTTGGTTTTGTAGGTGGAGAATTCTTTTCTTTTCTTTGTTGTCTTTTTTTTTTCTACCCCCTACAGAGGGATCGAATACGCCCGCGACGCGTGTGGGCAATCAATCAGCCGGATGGCATCGCATCATTGGAAGGATTATGGCTGCAGGTGTCAGGGGTCCATTGCTGTTTGGTTTGGAAACCAAATGTCATTGACAGCCCACCCACCCGAGAGTCCGAAGCTCTCTAATGGTGGGCTGGTTGTCTCCGGTGCCCTTCCTACGAATTCCTTTTTTTTTTCTTTTTTTTTCTCTTCTTCAGTTTTCGGGAAGCACCACACGGAAATGTCTATCGATTGATCTACCTACCATCCTATTCAAGGTACCTGGCGCGTGTCTATGTAGTCCACAGTTGCTGTATAACTCAGCCTGCCAAAGGCTTCAATACGGGCTTAACAGGCTCGTATTCGCCGTGGGAAATCGGTAAATCTTGTAGAGGAAAAATTCTGGAGCTTTTGGTGGCACCCAGTCTTCAAGTCTAGAAGTAGATAGTCATTCATAGTTTCTTGGCATGCAAACAATTGGTATTACACCGCAGGCTTTTTTTTTTTCTCTCTCTCTTGTACTGTAGATATATGATTTTGTGTGATTCGTGTACAAGCATTCCCGGCGGCTCTAAATTCCACTATGGCTCTAGGTGCGGCGAAGCCTACAGCAATTGATTCAGCGATATGCTGATGCTTGACTTGGTTACTTGACGCACTTGAGTAAGTCTGCCATGTGGCAATCGGGCATGAACGTAATATGAATGACCGCGGACATTGGCAACACAGCATAGCTAGCTGCAAGAACTTATCCAAGGTTGGCTTGGAAATATTATGTCTTGGGACTGGGGTTGGGTGTGTTGGGATTGGAGGCGAATGGTGAATGTGGGTGGCTTGGCGCTACAATTGTACCTGCCCATGCGTAAAAATGGGGAAATTTGCCAGTACGACAGACAGTACAAGCTGGAATCGCCGCTGCCTGCTGTACGGAGTCCAGTTCCAATGAATCTATCGAAAAAGGATTTGTAATTAGCCACGACCTTATGAGGAGCATCGTCAGCCATCAAACTTTTCGAGATTCAGGCACAATCGAAGTGGTAAGAAACAGGAACTGGGGGTATTGAAAAGAACAACTGCCTGATAAGGAATTCTTGGATGTTTGACCGAGAAAAGTACCCACGACCTGTCGGCCCCACCAAGAAAAGCGCAAGAAGCAAGTCCCCGCTACGTCTGCGGCACAGCCTTTTGCCCGCTCCCCACCTTCAATTTCCATCTAGCCGGGATTCTTCTGCCAGTTTCTTGCTACTGAGGTGTCGACCCCTGGGGCCTCGCTCAATCGATGCAGTAACAGGGCAGGCGACAACGGACACCGCAGTATTCGAGGTCCCGTTATTGCTACCCTAACGTAGCACCACCACCCACTGCCCTGCCCACCCGTGCCTTGCCTGCTCTCCATACCAGAACCCGGGATCTATTTTCGCTCCACGTCGCTGTGTCCCTGTACGTGCTCGCTCGCGGGCGGAAAACATATTGCAAAACTTGATCCAATCCACCATTCGCTGGCTGAAGATTGAGGATAGCAAGCCATCTCCCTGCTAGCGAAGTGGCCCCCATTTCTACCATCTATCCAGATTTGCTTGCGACATTCCACATTTTCCCTTGCCTTCCACTCGTTATTTTGCGGGCTCTTCTAGCGATTCCACACTCGTTTACAGTAACGACGCAGCTGCAATAACAGTAAGGAGTTGGCCCCGGTCTGCCTAGCCGTTAAGTCGTCTCAGCTTGTGCCGCAGAACAAAAAAGGATTCACACAATAAGCAGGCATTGAAGATTCATTCGCTACGAGCCCTCTCCGGTACCCGTCAAACGCCTATCTCCCATCAGAGCTGCAGGCGAGCGGAGAGTAGGGCAAAACGAGGCCTGACGACCGACCACCCATCAATCCGGTCGAACCGAACGAGGCCACCGTCGAGCACAGCCTTGGCTGCTTTCCGCTTCTGACGTCTTGTCTTGTTCAACCTTGGCTCGGGAAACCTCACGTTTTGCTGGTGCTAGGCTAGAGTTTCTACCACAACGCGTCGCACACACACGAAAACAGGCACATTTGCTCTGACCTGGCTACTTGGCTTTCGCAGCGCACAATTGCTTACAGTTCCTCGTGCTTGGCCGAACAGCGCCTTTCTCTCGACGTGTCAACGAATGTGTCTGTGTGCTTTTGTCAAAGCCCAGCGCAGCCATCCCCGTCACACAAGCCACCTCGATCACATCCCGAAAGCTTGGCTGTACCCCCAGACGTCTGTTTTTTGACAGGTGACGGACAAAACATATCACGGCGAGTAAACAGAAGGACTATAGGAGGTGTTCCGACAGTCCAGTTATCAATAAAACCGAAAAGCAAAAAAGGGGGGCCTCGGTATCATCGGCACGCAATATCAAACCGAGACCGACTCGTCGACGCCACAAGGGAGGAGGCGCTCGAGGTCTACCACAGGTCTTGTAGGTGACGATCTGCGCATTCCAGGGGCCCACGAATTAGTGCTACATACCCTACAGGTACCCTCCTGCAACGTAGTTCTGCTGCGTGTGCTGTGCTGTGCTGTTTGTTGTGTGTGGGTCGCCCTCCACTCTGTCAGCGGCACTACTGGTTTGGAAGTGGTATAGCGACAAGGCCTGCCGACGCGGGCCAGATTAGAGCGCCCCGCCAACAAGACAAATCACAGCAGGTTAGCGTCAGGTACTTGGCAAGAAAAAAGGTGTGCCTTAAACTACTTTGGGCTGGCCAAAATGGCACCCATGACGCCCCGGCTCAAGATTCTCTCAGGTATGATTTCCTCCCCTCCTTCCGTTCATTGGTCATAACCGTTCCGTTGCCTTATGTCGTCCCTGGTTCCGTCCCAAGACTTGGGGGGATTACTGTACTGTACCAGTGTGACAAGCCGCATTCTTTGGCACCTGTTCTTGTCATCGACCTTTCACTTTCGTTTATCCTTCATCTCGCTGTATCCCTCAAGAATTCATTCCTCCTAGGCTTCAGAATTGGCCTCACGCTCGCTACTTTTCTTCATCTGCCTTCGTTTCGCTCGTTCCTGTTCTATCACGCACATGTTCCGCCTTACATAATCGCCACAAATTCCTCCGTGCCCTCCGCTTTCTTTCCACGCGCCGACCACCGACCATGGCGAGCTGTGAGCTGATGAAGGTGATTTCAGTTGGCGGAAACCCAGTGTCGGCATTCCTGTCTTGGCGACTACAAGCGACCAATGCTTGCGACGTGACGCTCGTGTGGAAGTCCGGGTTTGAACATGTCTCCCAGTATGGCATATCGTTCAAGTAAGTGTCAGCTTCTCCATTCCTCTTTTCTCTTTGTTCTGGCGATTCTTCCCAGTCCCCACTGTCTCTGGTGTGACAACAGTTCTAAAACTCGGCACTTTAGGTCTCCGGTCTTTGGCAACGAAAGGTTTAAGCCCCGTCATGGTATGTTCCCTTCGCATTCCTTATGCGCCTCTCTCCCTTGGCCTTGCGCTTCGTAGCGCCTTTCTGACCCTGTTCGAATGTGTCCACAGTCGTTAAATCCCCAGAAGAGGCCGCCACGCGCAAGGACGGAGCATTCGACTACGTTATCCTCTGCATAAAGGCGCTTCCCGACGTCTACGATCTCGCCGCCATCATTGACTCGGTGGTGACCCCTCAGCACACGTGCATTCTCATCAACACGACACACACATTAGGCGTAGAAGCCGCGATAGAAGAGCGATTCCCGACCAATGTGGTCCTCTCGCTTGTGTCAGGTGCCGAACTGACGCAGTTGGGAGCCAGTGAATTCGAACATAAAGGCTCAACAGAGGTGTGGGTTGGCCCCGCTAATTCTAATAGCAATATTCCGGCGACGATCCAGGAAGACATGGCGCAAGCTCTGGCTATGACCTTGAGCTCTGGTCAAGTTGACTGCAAGGTATCCTCGAACATTCGTCAACAGCAGTACGAGAGGGTTATTGGGTAAGTTTTCTTATTATTATTTTTTTATTATATTTCTCTTGACTTGATATATGAAAGTCCTCATTGCGTTTGCGCCACAACTGCTAACGTGCCGCACCCAGCCCCATCGCCTTCCATCCCGCAAGTGTAATCTTCGAAACGCCTAATCACGCCGCGTTGCTGGAAAAGGTCGGAGTCCGACAGATGATTTCAGACGTAATAGACGAGCTTCTGGCGCTGGCATCAGCACAAGGATGCAGAATGCCGGAAGACTTCAAGCAGAAGACTATAACGGAGATGACACAAGCACAAGGACCCGAGAGCATCATGTGGCAGGATTTTACCGCGAGGCGCCCCATGGAAGTGGAAACATATCTTGGTTCGCCTATTCGACTTGCTGCTGAGACCGGCGTTTCAGTGCCTCGAATCGAGACACTATATGCCATCCTGCACAACATCAACGTTGCGAACCAGAACAGGCCTAAATTCGAACCTGCTCCCAGATCTATGGCCGGTTCGCCTGGACCCTCACCCTCCCCAGTTCCGCGCGGCATGGTGGGTCAAAACGGTCCACCTCGACCTATGCCAAACGGTATGCCCAACGGCCGTGGGCCTAGACCAAGGGGATCGTCTGGTATGGGACCCCCTGGAATGGGACCGCCTCCTGGCATGCGCCGGCCACCGCCACCAATGAACGGAGGCCCTCCAAATGGGTATGGACGACCGCCGATGAACGGCGGACCTAATGGATATCCAGGGTCACGAACAGCATCGAGGCGAGGATCGATGGAGGGGGCTGACTTGGAGGAGTTCAGCCACTTGGTTGTGTACGATGATATTCCTGAATCTGGAGAAGCAAACTATACACCAGATACCCACGAGCTTGCCATACGGGAGCGCGAGCTACAGCTGCGACAGCGCGAGCTAGCCCTTCGGGAACAGGAGTTGAGGATGAGGCGAGGCCCTGGCCCCGGGCCTGGTCCAAGGCGCGGCCCTCCTACTCCGTCGGTACGTAATGGTGGGATGTACGATGACGAGGATGAGGACGACGACTACTTTGATCCTGCCGGGGCCCCAGTCCCGCGCATCGACCCCGACAATTTCGACATGATGAGCGTGACTTCCAAGAAGAACCGGAGAGCAGCGCCGCCGAACCCCGCCCAGTTCCGCAAGAATCCCGAGTTTGACCAGGCGCCGCCCTCGAGGACTAGTCGGTTCCGGCCGAGTTTTGGGAGGAATAGGTCTAGCCAGATTGGACAGCCGACCATCATGACAGAAAACTTCCTGGACGATCCTTTAATGAGCTGTTCATCCAACCGATACGGAGCCGTGGACCGCAGCACTATGAATGCCGAATCACGAGCCAACTCCCTCACTGCCTCGCGCATTGAGGATATGCAATTTGGCCCTGGAGGAGGGCCACCTCCCATGGGGATGAATGGGGCATTCAGAAGGTCGAGCCAGTCACCTGGTAACCCATATAGCCCTTCGATGCGCGGTGGCAACGGCAGGCCATCGCCTCCCAATGGTTATGCTGGTCCACCGGGGATGATGAATGGAGGACGACCCTCGCCCCCCGATGGCATGCGACAGCCAGTGCCACGGTACCCTCCTGGACACGGAAACGCTGTTGCGCCGCAACAGGTTGAGCAACACGCCGGGGTGAGCCAGCTCCAGATACCCAAACGCCAGAATGTTCGAAGTCTGACTGGAAGTGCGAGTGCCAGCGCGGGCAGTGGTGATTCTACCAACCTCGACTCGGAACCGTCTGCCCATAGCAGCCAGAGCAGTCTCGGTCCTCGACCTCCCATCGGTGTCCGTTGAGGCCTTTCTTTTAGGACAGTTAAACCTGCCTATAGGTTGGGGTGGGCATGCGTGAACTTTTGTTTTTTCTTGGAAAAAAGAAGCAGGCACGAAGCGAACACGACTCATCATGACCCTTTGCATCGACGAACATATAGAAGCTGCTTGTTTGGAATCAACGCCCAAGCATCCGACCGCTTACTCGATTCGATTATAGCAAGCTCGAGTGGAGCTGTCAATCCAGTTTTCTCTGTTATTAATGAACACTCGACTGTTATCCTTTTTTTTTCTTTTTTTTTTCTTTTGCTTTCGTTATCAGAGAAGGGAGGACGAATGAGGAACCACCGATCAAAGATAATGGCCTTGCTTTGCGGTGGTTTCTTGTTCATTTGGTCCCCATTTTGCCCAAAGCAATGGGAAGAAACACGCCAGAGAGGGGCGAGATTTCATTTACTGTGTTCTTATTTATCCGCTCCCACATGTTTAGAAATGGTTTTGGGCTATTCTTTTCACGGCGTACACATAATCTTACAAAGACATATTTTCGTTTTTGGGGAGGAGAAAAGTCCGGTACATAAAGCATGTTCTTTTTTCCTACCCTGACTTGTCTTTCCACTCCGTTTCTCCTTGAGTCTGGTTCATAGTTTTTCTTTTGTTGAATGTCCTTTTCTATTCTCATTTACGACGGGGAGAACCAGCAACTTAACAGCTTATTTGGTAATACCTACATTGAAGTGTGTAAGTTTGGCTGGTGAGCGAGAATGAAGGGGTTAATCCACAGATGTCGAGAATCGGATGTAGGAATGTTGTTTGTTTGGGGGAGAGAGGGTTGAGAAGTATATGGATGGCGTGGCTCCATGTCTCCTAACTTCTCTACATTTCCAAAAAAGAAAAAAAGAAAAAAGACAAATCATCCATGATACTTTATTGTTGCCTCATTGCGAAGTGATCTGGCTGATTTTGTGTCCTCCAGTTCTGATTGGAACGGAAACGTGAGGGGGGTCATATCTCAGGCTGGCCCAACTTAGATAGCGACGGTTATCAGTTTCGAGTAGCCAGGCAGTCAGGACGTAGGCTAGAGAATTAAAGACCATACTGCCGATTATGTAACGGTGTGTACTCTGGTATGTGTCAAACAACCACTTATTGATCACTGAGTTTGGGGCAGAGTCTGATGATCTGACTTCCTGAGCAGGTAGGCAAATAATGCAGATACAGAGAGTGGAACAGAACGGGCTTACGTAATCCAACCAGAACGCTCACTCGAACTGCCAAACGCGGCGTCAACAGCGCCGCCCCCCGCCAAATATTTATATTCAATTTATCATTTCGTAACTCATCCCTCGCTGCCCTATACGAAACATGCCACAGATAGATTACAACCAATACAGAAAATACTAAAGACGGGCAGAGAGCAGTATATTCCCCAATAGGCAAAATATGTCTACACGCAACAACCATACGATGAACATGACAACTTCGCACGGAACTGCGCGGCCTTCAATGGCGACCAGTTCAGGCGGAGCCGTCAAGGCGCGACAGCTTGTGAGCCTCCATCACATGAAATGATATGACATTTTAAAGAAGGTTACTAATTTTCAATGGCACACAAACACACACACACCAAAAAAAGGCACAACTTCATGCCCAACTAGCGCAACTGTCAAACAACCTTTCAGATACAGAGAATTTACTACGGATGACGAGCGTGCAAGCAGAGGCGATGCGTGGGCTGGGAAGTTGGCACGCTGGGATGTGAGTTTTCTCCTTTGGTTATCTTGTTCAATTTTTTCCCCTCCTTCACAACAACGATGCTTTTGCATCGGCCTCTTCGGTGCGTTGCTGTCCTATAACATGATGTACATGATGCTGATGAATTACAAAGGTTCATGGCAGCGAGCAAACTTGGCGAGGAGGCTGTACGGGATCAGGGACAAGGTCAAGGAGATTCCAAGTAGACTTGGAATCTTGGTCCTTGAGTCGAGATAGGACTTCACCTGCCCACCCCACCTGTCTAAGCTGATCGGTAAAGGCGTCTGTCTACTATTTCATCCGGGAGACAGCCCTTGGAGCTGGTGTGTTTTCTCCCCGAACGCATTATGCGACTCACGCGCCAGCCTGTGAATCGCAATGAACCGCACTCACCAGACCCCGGATCCTCAGTTGATATGGCGACGAGCTTCTGCGCCAAGGTATTGCCAATCACATCTGATTATTCGGGCTGGATATTCAAATCAGGAGCTTCGCGGGTACTGAGTTGGTCCGCCTCGCGCTTAACTTGGATATCCACGACGGGGAAGCTATGGTGAGGAGCTTGCGGCGTGGCAACAAGTCAAGTAGCGCGTTGGCATCGGAGACACAGGGACACTCCGGGTTGAGATGTGCAAATATATGGAGTAGAAAGATGGATAGAGGAAATACAGGCAGCTTCAGCTGGCCGTCATCTCCGCATCGGGCATTTCATTGACCTGTGGTTTCTCCTTGTCATTACTGTCCTTAGTCCGGAACGGCCTTCGTTTTTGTCTCGCAGCTGCCACAGGAAACCTCTTTTCCCTCTGGCATGTTTTGCATTTGATGACCAAAACGTCAGCCCATGGTTTGCGTCCGTCTTTGCTCCTGTTCTCCACAAAAGAAGTACAGGTTTCGCCCTCGATTAGAAGAGTATCGCAGAACTTGCATAGTTTGCGTTTGATGGACGGATCCATACGGATCTGAGTCTTGAGCCCAACCTGACGTAGATCCGTGACAAAACGACGAGAAATGCCTCGTAGGTTTTCAGGACTGGGAGTCTGCTCAGGTGCTATGTCACCTGATGTTGATGCCTCCGTTGGCTCGGCGACCTTTGCGGCTTGTTGAGTGGGGACCGGTGTGGCGTTTGAAAATCTTGGGGTGGTCATGAGCGTCGCTGCTTGGTAGAGAAATGACACGCGCGAGTAGGCGGGACGGTTCTGTACGCCGTTGCCCTTGTCCTTTTGCTTTTTGGCCATTTCCCCCCTCTTGGATTATCTTCACGCTAGACAGACAACTTGTTGGTAGGTACCTGGTTTTTTTTTTTCTAGTTTTTTTTTCTGGGGGGTGTTTGCCGAATGAGGTTTGGTTTGATAGAGAACAGAAGATGGTACTCAAGCTGCAGATGCTACAGTGATGTTTTTTTTATGGATTGATTCATGCAATGGTTCTCGCCCTAGCTTCTAGCAATGCAAGGACCAAGCCATTTTTGTGATCCTACTTGAGTCAAGTCCACTTTCCCGATCTGGACTAGCTCTGCTGTCAGCCTCTCTCCACTGACACAGTTGCTTGCACTGGCATGAGGCGGTGCACTCGTGTCAGACCGTGCGGTTGTTGCTGTCACTTTCCAAGAGGCAATCTCAATCAGCCCGGTCATTCTTCTCCGAGTTTTCCTTCTTGGGTGCAGCGACTAAGCTCTTTTCCCATCCAAATACTCGCCATTGTTCATCCACAACCACAGCCTTCACGACCGGAAACGCGTTAAATCGCGAACAACCGGAATATTAACTTTAATTGCCTATTGCGGGCCGTCCCTTCTCTCTTCACGTGCAGCTTACAGCGATCCATAATCGGCACATTGACAAGCTCATCTCGATTTGCTTACTTTTCATCCTCGACACCAATCTCCAACAACAACCCAGATTACTGCCAAAATGTCTGCCGAAGAAGATCTCATCGACTACTCCGATGAGGAGCTCAACACCAATGAGACCGCCGCCCCGGCCACGGACTCGAACGGAAAGAAGGGCGAGCTCGCTGCCGGCGGCAACGTCGACAAGAAGGGCAGTTACGTCGGCATCCATTCTACTGGCTTCCGCGACTTCTTGCTGAAGCCCGAGCTCCTCCGCGCGATCGGTGACTGCGGTTTCGAGCACCCCTCGGAGGGTTAGTTCCCCGAAACAAAACACGTTTTAATCTCCCAGCTCTATCCATCCCCTCCAGACCTTTTTTCTCTCCGGTCCGGGTCCGTCCATCTCGCGCAAGCAAATCAAGTATCTACCAGGCAAAAAGGCAAAAAGGCGAAAAAAAAAACCACACACCTCGCACATTAGGCGCGCAAAAATGGGGAAGGGGAAATCAGTTGTTGGTGGTGGTGGCGCATCATTGTTCAATCATGCTCAGTCGCGAGGGTACGATGTATCGTCAAATCGGACTTGGTCTCTGTCGCATGTTTTGCGACTGAAACAAGGCGGCCTCTTCATTGGCAGCAGGCTCGTAAGAGCGTCTGTGGCGAGTGTTAGTTGAGTGCGTCTTTATCGCGGGTGACAGCCTCGCCAGCTGGAGTGTGGGAAGGCCCCGCAAGAATCTAGGGAAAGGCTTAGACGCCCGTCTGACTTAGATGGACTCAAAACATCCTATGCGGATGTCAGGGAGGAGCACATGTCAGCGTTGTGTCTCGCACTCTCTGACAGTGTGTTTCTCCCAAGTCGGCGAGTGATTGACTTCGGTCAACATCACGAACCGTCAAGCCTTGCGTCTCCCTCTTTCAGGAGGGATACAACTGTTGTTCCCTGTTCTGGGGTGTCACGCTGAAACCGAATACTTGCCTTGCCTCTGCTGCGACGATGGACGGACCTCCTTCGACCCAACCCAACCGTCCAATCCAAACGTACCTTTCAAGACGCGATTATCTAACATCGATCGACCGTACAGTCCAGCAGACATGTATCCCTCAAGCCATGTTGGGAGGAGATATTATCTGCCAAGCCAAGTCCGGTCTGGGAAAGACGGCCGTTTTCGTCCTCACTACCCTCCAGCAGGTCGAGCCCGTAGCTGGAGAGTGCTCAGTCCTCGTCATGTGCCACACTCGTGAACTGGCTTTCCAGATTCGTAACGAGTACAACCGTTTCTCCAAGTACATGCCTGACATCAAGACTGGCGTTTTCTTTGGTGGTACGCCCATCCAGAAGGATGCCGAGTTGCTGAAGAACAAGGAGACTCACCCTCACATCATTGTCGGAACACCCGGACGACTTAACGCGCTTGTCCGTGATAAATTCTTGCGCCTTAGCAGCGTGCGCATATTTGTCCTTGATGAGTGCGACAAGATGCTTGACCAGATTGGTAAGTGCGGCCCGCCTTGGATTCGACCCAGTTGCAGACGTTCCCATGGTGGTCGGTTGTATTAACAAGACCCTAGACATGCGCCGTGATGTTCAGGAGATCTTCCGTGCTACGCCTCAGCAGAAGCAGGTCATGATGTTCTCTGCCACGCTCTCGGATGAGATCAAGCCGATTTGCAAGAAGTTCATGCAGAACCCGACGGAGCACTACGTTGACGAGGACACCAAGTTGACGTTGCACGGTCTGCAGCAATACTTTGTTGCTCTCGAGGAGAAGGAGAAGAACAGGAAGCTCAACGAGCTTCTGGATGATCTCCAATTCAACCAAGTCATCATCTTCGTCAAGAGCACTTTGCGTGCCACAGAGCTTGACAAGCTTCTCCGCGAGTGCAACTTCCCTTCGATTGCTGTACACTCGGGTGTCAGCCAGGAAGAGCGGTATGTTTTCATTTGCACATCCATTATATATATATATATATATATATATATACATGTTCCCCATCCCCCGCGACGGCGACTGACAGAATCTTTATAGTATCCGTCGGTACAAGGAGTTCAAGGAATTCAATAAGCGTATTTGCGTAGCCACCGACGTGTTCGGTCGTGGTATCGATATCGAGCGTATTAACCTGGCTATCAACTATGACATGCCTGCTGACGCCGACTCATACCTTCACCGTGTCGGTCGTGCTGGTCGTTTCGGCACCAAGGGTCTCGCCGTCTCTTTTGTTACCAACGACCAGGACAAGGAAGTCCTGACTGCTATCGAGAAGCGCTTCGAGGTTCCCATTCCGTAAGTTTCTCACTTTCTAATTCCATAAACTATTTGATTAAGTATAATGACCTGCTAACATATGTGTTTCTAGTGAGTTCCCCAAGGATGGTATTGACGCAAGCACCTATATGGCTTCGTAAGGGATTCACGCGGTTTTCGGTCTCTTTTATGGGCGGGTGTTCAGGGACGAAATGTTAGTTTTACGACTGGCGAGGATTCTCCACGTCGCTCAGACTTGGGTGCATGGTTTATTTTTTCCTATGGGGTTGGAAGTCTTGGTCGCAAACTTTGATCTTAGCCGCGGTGCACGAAAAGTTGTGTTTTCACAAACCTGTTATGGGTGAGGGGCTCGAATTTCTCTCTATTTTCCCCGACACTCAATTACCGAGACTGTAAAAGATTTCGTGGTATTAGTGGTTGGCATTATTATCTAGTCACCAATACGAGGGTTCTGGTCCTTGAAAAGCGGTTCTGGCCTTCTATGTACCGAGCACAAGCCCTGAATATGGAGCCAGGCAAGCTCCACCTGGGCATTGCCAACCTGGATGTGTGATGTCCGTTGGTGTAATTGAAATGTGGTGACTTCTATGACTGCTATGCTAGCTACTACCGGCTTGGTGTCTGCTACCGCTCAAGATGCCGCTTTTTTCGGTACAACAAGCATACCTGTGGCGCCGATGATGCTTGAGCATAAATTACCCGATTTCTTTTACCAGCCCAAGTTCCTTTGAAGAGCAAAGTACCTGGAGATTTGTTTTACTTCTTCTTCGGCTGCATGACATCAGTGATTATTACTCTAGCATTACCAGCGGCATCGGATCCCTTTCAGTTTTTGTTTATGCTTCCTTTGTGCAGGTCAAAACAGTCCCGACCGGGGGACTCAAGATCAGGCTTCAATGTGGATAAATTTGAACCCATGCAACTAACTATTTGATTGGCTTTCTTTTTTCTCTCTGAGGGTACGATCTTCCTCGTTCCGTGATGGCCCATGGGGGATGGACGCCCTCCCCCGTAATAGCTTTGACGTATGTTTTTTATTTGGCTCTTTGGCCGATTAGGGGTATCAAATGACGTCATGACATCACTGCTCAGACAACCCTTAACTTGAAGGTAACCAAAGGGGATTGAGCTCGCTTCTGTTTGAAGGAGGGGCCTGGTAGAAAAAA